>NW_026518899.1:0-27756 GCF_947347685.1 Pleuronectes platessa | reverse complement strand
AGCCCAGGAACATGAATATGCTCCGTATCCTCTGCCTCTCAGCCACTGATCCCTCTCTACACCTCCTACATCACCTGATCCCTTCATTCATCTTGGATAAATAACCGTGCTCGTCCACTTTCTGGTTCAGAAGTTAGCAAAGCAGTAAGTCTTACAATAACCCTTTGTTTACCTTCTTCATGTCTGTTTTAATCTCTAAACAGAACCGGATATCCATCAAGTCATCCCTTAGTTCATCCCCCTCTCTCTCTCTCTCTGTGGTGTTCGTCCTTTCATTCCCTCAGAGACGCCTCTCCCTCTTGTTTTTATTCTTCTTCTACAAACCAGCATCACAGACTCCGAAGCAGCGAGCGGTGGAGTTTCCTGCAAATGAGGTGAGAAGATGAAGTTGAGGGAGCGAGGTCTAACAGCCTTTAACGGCGTCAGGGAAAAGCTTTTGCTTGCGAAGTGTGTGTTGCCGGTGAAGTGGTACACAACGCGCCCGACACACTCACTCCCCGCCTGTAAGCCGAGAACACGAGTCTTGGGGCTTAACATCCTCCCGCGGAGCTCCGGCTAAAAGCTTTTATTGAGCTTCTACGCGGCCGCAGAGCAACACCGGGCCGCGTGAGACAACTGTATCTGTAATAGAAGAAGCCGGGGAAGAGGACCCACGTCTGGACTCCAGAGCGGCTTAGTGGTCGGGGGGGGTGGGGGGGGAGGGGGGGCACTGACTGCCTGATTCTGTGTAAAACTCTGGAGGTAAGTTAAATAGACAGGTGTACAGTCATCCACTTTTAATCAGGTGCTTTATACATGAGAGACTTCCCAGTATATTGCTTTGCATTTAATCAGGCAGGTTGATACAGAAGAGGGTTGCAGAGCGGGGGGGGGGGGGGGGGGGGGAGACAGTTGCCCATTTAATCAGGCTGCTGTCATATAATACGTGTTTACTCGACGACAGATGTGTACAGCGCTCGGTTTAATGAGGCGGCTTCCTCCCATTAGAGCTTCACACAAACAGGAAGCGGCAGCGGCGTGGCCTCGCTCGCCCCGAGCACCGGAGAGAACGAGTCCTTCAAAGGGACGTGAAGAAGAAGCTGGTTCTGACGTCACCGCCCGGAGGCTGCAGGTCGAGAGAGAACCGTACAGATGAGCCGTCGACTGAAGGGACACGTCTGAGGAATTTACATTTCTATGATTTGGATTTACTCGGTTGTTTTAACACAATAGAAGAGGAATGAAACGTGACTTGATGACAATTAGTCGAGCGTGTGTATCGGTGGAATCGTGATTCTGCGGCTCGCATCAAAATGACGTCAAACTCCACAAGATGGAGGCTCCTGCATCCGGGATGTTTGGGTTTTATTAGCGTCTTGGTTCAGATTCGACCAAATCATTGAAAGTGATATTCAGGTTTGTGTCGGGTTTGGTTTTGCAGCCTCTCGTTGAGACGCGTCCTCCATCTTTATTTTCACTCTTTGGTCCCACGAGAGAAAAAAAATCTAATTATCATTCAGTCTGTTCATTTCAGCCCCCCCCCCCCCACACACACACACCTTGTTGATGTTGTCTCGCCCTCTGTTTCCTGTTCCTCTCATGTGGTCCAGCTGATTGATGCTGGTGTAGAAAGGTCATTTAACCACTCACGTGTGTCTGTAGACCTGTAGGTGTGTGTGTGTGTGTGTGTGTGTGTGTGTGTGTGTTCAGGTCTGTAGGTGTGTGTGTGTGAGTGTGTGTGTCTCTAAGTGTACATGAATGTGTGTTTGCGTCCCTCATGTGTCAACACCCAACCTCCTGTTCTTTCTCTGCCGTCGTGTCAGAAGCAAATCAATGGAAGCCTGTGTTCTTATCTGCTACCTAGCAACCATAACTTTTCCGCCTGTCGCCCCCGGCAACCACTAGCGCTGCCTGCAACCGGGAGCAGGGGGGGGGGGGGGGGGTGTGGCCCTGAAGACGTAAGAGAACCACAATATGACGTTCTGACATTCCATCATTAACAGAGTGTTTCACTGTGAAACGTCAGGTTCGGGGTCAGAGACGATAATTTTAAGTGCAAAATAAAGAGCTGACATTTCTCATCAATGCTCAACAGCCGTGGAAATAAAAATGTCTCGATGTCAGAGAAATTAAATCCAAGTCCTTTAGTTTGAATGAGCAGTGGAGCAGACTCAGCAGATTGATGGTGGGAGCAGATCTGTCAGAATGTGTCAGACTCTGCTCATCGGACGCCACTGATCGATCTCTGTGGAGATTCAATAACCATCTACTCACACATGTCCTGAGGGGGGGGGGGGGGGGGGGGGGGGGGGACCCGGAGCAGCTGCAGGGAGGGAACTCTCTTATGGACCAGAGGGATTTATTTTTCTTCATTTAAATGAAACAGTTCTTTCTCAATCGGAAACAATCTCTCGTGTTGTTTCTGCGTCGACAGCTTCCACCGACACTTAGCAGGGATAAAATAAAAGGGCGACAAAGTGGTTCTGGGAAACACAGGGAACTCCTGACTGGTGTAAAACGAAGATGAGCAACGTGAAGAGGAAACAAAACAACACCTGAAACAGCCTGTAGACCAAAATCCACTGTCACTCTACAGGACAGTCACCCACCTGCTTCCCACCATCTCCACACAACTGCTTTCCACTCCTCTCTTTATTTTGATGCCTCTTTTTTTATTACATCTGCAGCTTCTCTCGCCCAAAGGAGCCGAGCAGAAGCACAAAAGCATAAAAGCATTTTCCCTCAGATAATGTTCTGCAGTTGGTAATTGCCAAGCAATTGTTATTTAAGTGATGCTTCAGGAACAAGAGGTTGGCACGCTGCGGTTTCTCTCCACTGTTGTTGTATTTTAATGTGCTGCGCTTCACTCTGCTGGGACCGGATGATTCTACTGTTGTCACACAATTTGAGGATTAAATCTTTTTGTGGGTGTTTTGGGACGTTTGTTAAGTTTCCACCGTGTGGACGCGTCAACGATTTGCATCATGGGAAATGTTATTTTACCAGAACAGAGACACAAGCAAAAGGCTGAGTCTCAATAATCAGGAATGAAATTATCATCCATTCACTGTGAGTTACTGACATGCACACAGACAGCCACAGAATGTCTATAGAGATCAAACATAATAATCATCATAATAATAATAATAGGTGAATAGCACTTATCTAAACAAGGTTTCAACGGCTTCTAACCCTAAAATAAAAAGCATGTAAATAGGTAAATATATGAATAGAATCAGCAGCAGAAATGTGTATTATACTGAATCTATTATTAAACAGAGCTGTCCAATTAACTGTGTGTTTAAAAAACACTTCTCTCTTTTATTGAGGAACAAAAAGTTTCCGGTCGGATTAAAGAGTACTAAGAGAACTTTAGCTTGTTGAAAGTTTTTATAAAAGAATAAAAACTCTTATTATGGTGGAATAACTAAAACAACACACACTCCTTATCTTTAGAATCCATGTGTGTTGAGATCGGTGAATTCATATCTCGGAGCTGCAGAGCTCCCAGCCTCAGTCCGACCCAACATACAGGTGCATCGCCCACGTCTTCAGCTTCGGTGCCTTGCTCGAGGGACATTTCTGACAGTCGGCTCCGGGCCAGTCAAACCAACCTGCCTGCTGTCTTCTCTGTTTCTGTTTCTGCAGTGTTCTGTGTGTCCAGGTGATTTACACAGAGGGATTCAGCCCGGAGAGATTAGAGATGACCAACAGACCATCGAGGAGAAGAGACACTCAGATGTTTACTCTGTGGACTCACGTCAGGGTCTCATGGAACGAGATAAGCTTCTATAAAAACCCTTTTCTTTCTAGATTGTTATTTTTTTCCTCACTTTTCTTTTTCTTAGTTTTTCCTCTTCCTCTCTTTTCTCCTCTGTCCTCACTGAATCTGACCTCAGCAGACAAGTGCGATGGAATCACTGCAGTTTAAAAAGCCACAAAATCAAACCCCTCTACTTAACCCAGCTCTGTGTGTGTGTGCAGCACTTAATCTACCCGCTGCTCCCTGCTGCCGGGGCATCGAACACACCACGCTAGCTGTCAGAGTGCAAACCGACCTGCTGTGTTAATGCTAATCAGGCACCGGGGGGGGGGGGGGGGGGGGCAGAGGGGTCAGGAGTGGAGGCAGTAAACCAAGGTTAGAGGAGGGGAACTCAATCAACCGGGAGAATGAAGGGATGACGGGTACGGGTGCATTACCTCCGTGTGAGCGTGTGAAGTGCACGCATGAATAAGTGTGTTAATGTGGTACAGTGTAATACACAATACTCCTGTGTGGGTGACTAGTGTGTGGTGTGTGTAGAGGTGAGACTTCTGTGTTCGGCTGATTGTTTGCATTGTGTGTGCGTCGGAGCACAAGGCGAGTGTGTACGAAATGGGCAGTGTGTCATTACAATATACACACGCATGTGAGACAGAGCGAAAAGAGTGTGTGCGTCTTTTTTTTTGTGTGTGAGAGTGACAGCGAGCGAGCCGAACCAGCGCAGCCGCATTGTGGAGCCTGAAGACTGAAAGGCAGATTAATTAAAAAAGCTTCAGATACCAGACTCAGCCATCACTCCCCCGACAGAACAGGCTTCATAACAAAATCCCTCTAACACACACACACACACACACACACACACACACACGCACACACACACACACACACACACTATGAATGGTAGCTGGTCTCATTTTGAGGACGCACTCAAGCAGAGCTGCACTGTCAGACACAGCAGGTTGTTTGAAAGCAGATAAAATGCACACACATACATACTGTGACACACACAGACACACACACAGACACACACACACATGCCACAGGATGACACTAATTCCTGCAGCAGAGCCGGTTCAATCTTCCACTCAGACGGTCCTGCTGCTTTTTTCCGTCCTCTCCTTAAGAGGGACTGAGAAACAAGTGCTTGAAAAGGCCAGTGTTGACAAGAGCGTCAGTGTGACAGACACATTATCAGCTCCTCAACACAGCTCTCAGGGTGTGTGTGTGTAGGTGTGTGTGTGCATGTAGGTATGTGTGTGTGTGTGTGTGTAGCTGCAGACACCTAAATGTCACTGATGGTTATTATTAGTCGATTAGGAATTGTGCTCTCAGTTAATCCATCTTTCTAACGAGGTCTCTTCAAAGTGAAAGTTCTCTTTGGTTGTGTGGAAATTATAATTATGACGTGGGAATCGAACTTGTGTGGTTGCTCCGAGCTGCAGTTGTAAAGCGGGACAGATCAGAGGGACCCATGACAAATATTTGACATCCACAATATGCAGTTTCATTCCAGCACACACACACACACACACAGAGCGATAACAGAGCATGAGAACTAATACAGTAAAAAAACACAAACAGTTGAACAAATAATGCATCGATTATACAGAGAAGTAAATACACAATTTAAACAAAGGATATAATAAATCACAAGTTCAGTTCATTTCGACAGATGTTCGGTTCCGATCCGGTTGGGCACTTCTTAAAGACCATTGTAAACGTGGATAGAAAGATTCAGTCCATATTGTGTGTAGGCAGGTGTGAATACGGTGTGTTGTGTTTGTGTGGGAAAGTGTTTGTGTGTGTGTAGACTAGTTATAGTGTGGGAAGGGATATGTTGTGTGTGTGTGTTCTCACATTTCATGTCCATATAGTGTAACTCTACTCTATTCAAACACATACAGTATATTCATTGATTCACTACATTAGTGTGTGTGTGTGTGTGTGTGTGTGTGTTTGTGTGTGTGTGTGTGTGTCACAGTTGGCCACCGGTAGATTATCCTCCACTTTTGTTGTGTGTTGGTTTCACGAGGGGAACTTCCCTCGATCAAGTCTTTTCTCATTTGGTCAAACGATCGACCCACAGAGGAATCAACCTCCCGGCCTCGACGGCAGAGAGACAGACAGCTGTTTGCAGTTCAACCACAGTCCTGCTTCCTCTTTAGAGCCGGGGACACGAGCCAGGGCCCAGGTCAGCGTACCAGGGGTTCGGGGGTTGAAATAAAACTCTAAATTCTTTAAAACATAGACTGAATATCTAGGCTGACGATGAAAGTGAAGCCAAAAGCGTCTTGATTGCCCCCTGGTGGCTGGCTGCAGTATAGTTCATAAACCCAACTTTTGGGGATTTGGGAAAGATGTCACAGTGTCTTTGCTTCAAGTAAAGAAACTTAGTGAGTCCATATTAAGAAAGTTCTTTGGCCTCACACGCCCAACTACTTTTATTGTGATCCATATATCACAAAAACCAGGAAACTACAATTTGTTTATTGACTAAAACCTTATTGACAAACGGCAAGGAAACTACCAAACTAACCAAAATTATCATATTTAACAACCTTCTCTATAGATTCTGGCCTTGCTCATTGTGCTCCAGTTAAATTAGTTAGAACGAGGAGTGAGCCTTTCAAGCTCGACTCGTCACGTTGCCTCCAGCAGCTTCTGTCAATCAAATGATCCGAGTAATTAATATTCAGATTGTGGCTCCAGAGTAAAGTCGTTCATTTTCTATACATCCTGAGATGAAGGATTTGCCTTTGAGACGATGTGGTGAAGCCTCCTGCTCCTGAGTCAGAGCAGAGGTAGCAGAGACCCTGTAGCATATTTGGAATAACATGCCATCACCGTGTTGAAATTAAATATGCAAAGTAAATAATCAAATAGCTGAAAGCTCCTCTCTGAGAGCAGCTGTAATATAGTGTGCGTTCAGCCCTGGCTAGCTGTGTTCTGTACTGGGAACCAGGACTGTCCCACCCTCTCCCACTAAAGCACAAAGATACTTTTCTTCAAACTGCACCAAACTGCAGCTTCTGAAATGTATCTGATGTAAAAAGGTTTTATATTTAACCTGTTTACAGCATAAATATACTCTTCTGTTAGGTGGGGAGATAAACGTCTCCGGGAAAAGCTGGAGATTAAATCCTCAGAACATTCTGTTGAATTCTCTTCATCGCATTACGTCCGTCCCAAGAGCCTCGTTTCCTGTTCTGTTATTAAATTCCAGGAGAAGTGACAAAAAAAAAAAGTAATGCTCACAACACTGGGTCTTATGGTCCATTAACTTGTTAATGGTGATGGGTGAAGGGGCAGAAGGAAGGGGGGGGGGGGGGAGGAATGCTTCTACTTTTACTCCTGCAAGTGTGAAGCCAGCCTCTATCCTAACAATGTTTTTAATGGTTTCAGCATTAAACCCAAGTCCGTGTTTCCAATGCAAACACTGTATGGATTCAGAAAGATGAATTAAACAGGAGCCCAGAGACCCCAGTGACATTCCCAGGGAACCACCGCGAGGCCACCGTTTCTCTGCCAGAGTTTCACCCTGAGAGCAACTGCAACTCCAACGGGAGGCAATCAAGATGGCTGCTCCATTATTTTCCATGACTATTGATTTGTGTTTTTCAATAAGCCAGAACTTCAGAAAGCCTGCAAAAAACTGAAATGAGAAACCAAACTTTTGAAGCAATGAGTCCCCGAGGCAGCCGGCAGCATCGTCTGAACCAGTGTAAAAACCCCGTGAATTACACCGAGGAGTACAGAGAGTATCCCTCCAGCTCGTAGATTAATAAAACGCTTGTTGATTATGCACCAGAGCTGTTCCATCCAAAGTACCTGTTAATCACAAAGACTGTAATATTGATGTTGTGAAGCATTTCTCTGCACATCCAGAGAATGGTTTTTATTATTTGGTCTGAGCAGTTAATGCCCGTTTGCCAATTCCAAAGGACGTCTAGGATTCACAGCTCTGGACAGAAAGGGTTCAGACTCTACTCCTCGGAAACCGCCACAAGTCGCACTGTCCCAATCGTTCCCTGTTATTTCCTTGTCCTTCTCAGACCGGCAGCGATCGCTCCACAATGATTCATCATCGTTGTTAATTGGCCGGACTTGAGGGAAGACACGCGGGGGCCGTCCCTAAGGCGCAGTGTCTGTTACGCATGCCCGTCGCAGCCTGTGGATTCTGGCCCCTGAGGACTGGAGTCACTGTGAGGGGAGGCAGATCAAAAACCAAGCTGTCAACTGAGAATAACAGAGATGACTGCATCGCGTGGGGAGCAAGGGTGTTCACACAGAGAGAGAGAGGAGCAAGGCTCGGCCAGAACTGGAATGCTTTGTCAAAAGTAGACGCCCCTCAAACAGGGCAAGGGAGTCTGTCTGGAGAACAAGCCAATTAAAAAGTGTATAGATCTAAATAAAAGCATGAAGAACACTGTGATGTTGGACGGATATGAGTCATTTGCTTAGATGTAAGTCAGAGCAATTATTGGACACACTGTACACATGAATAATTGAGCTAATGTTTTCTTTAAAACTAGACAAAGGCCTCGAGGGCACATGCAGGTAACCTCAACTCGATTCCCCCCCCCATTCATCCCGATGAAGTCATTATTGTTAAAAAGCGTCCACCCCTGAATAGCCCCTGGTGCTAATCTAAAACTAATTGACTGGAGATTCCTGGGACCAAACCCAGTTGGGAGCTGCCGGTGGAATCTGAACAAAAGACCAGAGCAGAGAAGCGGGCGCTCTATAAAGATGGAGGTTGTCTAACTGAGTGCCCGGAGGGAGTTTGCTCTGTGTTATTTTTTAGTTTGGTCCCACCTGCCCAAATTAAGTTCTATTGATCTGATGGCAGAGTAATGACATGCCGTTGACATCCCATTGTGAATGCTAGTGGGGTTATTGGATTGGCTGCCACAGATGACATAGAGAGGTCAGAGGGAAAGCCATTACTCAGAATGAAGAACAATGGAACGTCAAGAGCAGAACGAGAGGGTAGTTTGGAAGGATGAAGTCAGACAGCTTAAGTAAATGGTCGGTTCACGCAAGTAGCATAAGGTATTTTTTCTCACTTAGCTTCAAGGTGTCTTTACTCTTCAGATTGTTTTTTTTGGAGGTGAGGGAAGATTTGCTTTGCTGTGCTCACCGAGCTGAAATATCTAAATTAAGTTAAAGAGAACGACTGTGTTTCCTGAAGGAACAAAATGTGATATTCACGTAAAAAGTATAATAAAGCATGCGATCTAAATAAACGTGATTATCTTGCTCGCTGACACAGAGAGAAAATCTTTACACGCCAGCCTCAGCTCGCACTTCTCACATCAAACTCCCACCTCCAAACAAAGGGTGAATTCGAGCCCTGTCAAAATGATGATATCAGGGTTAACCCAGAGGAGAAACAAATGGGAATGTATAACTATACAGGCCTGACGGACTGGTCCTTCCAAACCAATCAGACTCCAGCACAAAGAACAACACCCCGGAGGTGGTTAGCTCACCTTGTCCTGCTCATAACCTGCACAGTCACGGAGAAGCATAAATCCTCACCGTGGCTCTTCAGAGTGTTTTAGGGCCATTTCTGTCTGCAACGTTTAGAGGCAACTCCGAGAGGTGGCATGTTGTTGTGTATCTGACGAGGGAGGCCGGGGCAGGGAGAGCGATGGGTGGACGAAAGGCAGCCGTCATTAATTTCAATCAGGCTCCCAGTCTGGCAGAGTTAATAATACCAGCCCGCTCCTCTGACCTCAGACGATGATACGACATCAACCTCCACAAATTACTCATTAATTTACCCCACTCAGTTGGACAGAGGTCGCGGGCAGGGAAGAAGAAACAGAGGGGAATGAATTAATTAGACGATTTTAAAACGGGATTTATACCGTGTCAATTGAGATCTATCGGAGCGGGGGAGGAGAGGTCGGCGGTGAGGAGAGGACGAGTGGGCAGGAAGCTAAACCAAAGAGAGGCGGGTGACGCTAATATGCATGGTGTTGATGCAGGGGGAGTGCGTGTAGATAATTAACAAAGGGTTTCACAGTCATGATTATCAGTATATATGTCTCTTGTATGTTAGAACGCTCTCTGCGGCTGTCTCTCATTTCAGCAGCAGCAGCACTGAGCCTTGCCCCTGTTTGTATGAACACACAACATCAAAGGACACATGAATTCAAACCCGTCTCTAAATATAGATAAAGACAAATTAACGTAAGCCACTTTCTTGCTCTCATCGGGAAATCAGAACAGAACAGCACAGATGATGAATGTTAGAGGAACCTGTGGACTCCAACCTCCCCGAGGGCACTTTGGTCCAGAGCAGGCTCCCACCCAGAGCAGTGCAGGGTCATATATTCTGAGCAGGGAGTCTCTCCCCCGGGCCTTCACTCGCACGTACCATCCATTGTATCCCTCTGTGTTGTGCAGGTAGGGTGTGACAGCCTCGCCCCGAGCTGATCCATCTCCACCGTGTGTCCTCAACACTGGCATGTTCAAAATGAGATGCAGCTACAGTGAAACCTCCAACCTGCTCTCAAGCTGTCTTTCTGACCAAATGTGATTACTGGGTCCTTTAATATAGAAGCCTGTCTAACCATCAACCCCCCCCCCCCCCACGCCCCCCTTAAGTGATTTCTGCATGACTTACACTATTGAAATGTAAATGTCCTACAATGTGTCCTCTGTTATCAAAAGAAATATGCTACACAAGTAAATAAGAAATTGGCTCAAAGAAAAAAAAAGAAGCAAGTCTTAAAAGTGTTTACTTCATGCCATTGAAACGGACCAGGCCAAATATACACATTTATACACGCACACACACACACAAACACACACAGACACACACATACATGCAACTTCCCGAATGGTTTGTTATCTATATGCAAAGCATCTCCACTAAGCTAGCCACTCTGCTACTGCGGAGGAGCCTGAGAATTGTGAAGGACTCGGCCCTTCCCAGTCTCTCCCACATACCCACGCACCACTGAACATGTGTACTTGGGTGTTTCGAATCGATAAGCATGTTCAACACACAGCATCCCCGACCTGTTCTTATGCTGACTAATTGCCAGGAAGAACAATTAGTCAGATAAGTATCTTTTAATGTCCTCCCCAAAGTGGGAGATTTCCGGCTATTCTGAAACAAATGCACCTAATTCCTCATCCTACTCCCTCATCATCTCCCTAAATGATGCTTCTGTAGGGGAGCAGGTGTTGGCGGTGCCGTGGAATGATTGTTTTGTGAATGGTGGTTTGATGGGATTAGAGAAAAGAGGGATGGGGCTTAAGTCATGAATGGGGCTGCTTCTGGTGAGATAGCTGAGCTACAGTGTGCCAGTAATGAGGTAGAAGACACTTGCTTATCACCACCTCTTGCTTTGCTCATGGTGGGTTTTTAGTGGGTGTGTGGACGCCTGCGAGGACCAAAGTGCCCAGTATGAGGCAGTCTGGTGAACAGTTTGATTCTTGTTAAGTATCATTCAGTATTGTGCTGCAAACAGCCGACCTCTGAAACTACCTCTTAAAATGTCAATGAATTATCATAGAATCAACTCCCAAAAAATCCCCCAGAGAAACCGTCCTCAACTCTAGATCCAGCAGATCCATGTCAGCGGACACCTCAGAGGAAATATAATCTGTCTTGCTACATTAAAATCTGTTCCTCTTAATAGTCTGCTGTCCATCTTCACAATTCCCCTTGTGGCATTTGACTATGCTTCAGCTCACAGCTTCTGCTGGGCAGAAACCCCCTTCCAGTAGTCCAAGATATCATGAAGGTCCTCGTCCTTAGCAAACTGCACCTTCTTACGCAGAGCATGGCCTGCGGCTATGTAGGATGCCTCCTCTCTGGGGTTTTTCTTGTAAGGCCGGAATCGCTCCCAGATCCGCAGTGTGCTCTCAGATGAATACTCGGGACTAGAGGAGTATCCAGAGTTGTAGTGGTGGTGACGAGCGGGTGAGAGCTGGGAGTAGGCGGCCGTGGCCTCCCTCTTGTTGCGCCCCAGTGGCTTGAGAAATGAGGCCTTTTGGGTCGGAGAGGGGGATTCGCTGCCGCCCTCATAGTAGAGTGCCGGGAAGGAGTGGCGGTGCTCAGAGCCATGGTAGTCTGGCTGAACCTCCAAGTGGTGCTGCTGGTGTCCAGGGACCACAACCCCACCTCCGCCCCCGTTATTACACCCCATCCCGCCCCCATTCAAGCTCACCCCACCACCATTTAGGTTTCCCATCCCATTCCCGTTGCAGCCCCCACCTCCTCCGCCTCCTCCATTTCCACCTCCTCCGACACAGCCCACAGGACTTCCCTTCTCTGTTGGGTACTTGGGAGGGTCGCAACGCTGCTCAGCGATATCCACACCGTAAACCCTGGGGTTCTTCCCAGATCCCGCAGACGAGGCACCACAACGGTTCTTCACCACAGCGGTGTCAGCACTCAATTGCCTCTGAAGGGGCCGCACTGCATTGGCTGGGGGTGGATCACGGTAAGGGGGGGAAAGGAAACCCCCTCCACTGATTCCCGGGCGCTCAGACAGGGGCATAACCAAGGGTACTGGGGCCATAGAGGGTGGATGAGGCTGTTGATGCAGCTGAGTATGTTGCTGAGGATGCTGCTGAGGATGTTGCTGAGGGTGGACCTGAGGATGAACCTGAGGGTGAGGCAGAGGGTGAGGCAGTTGGTGAGGCAGGGGGTGAGGATGAGGCTGAGAATGTTGCTGGGGGTGAGACTTTGGATGCACCTTCGGCGAGGAGGCCATGATCTGATCTCCAGGGTGACCTGGAGAGAGGGGCAAGAGGTTGCGGGGGAGGGACACAATGGAAGCTGGAGGCTGGGAGAGGGACAGAGAGTTGTCAGCTGTGGTCACAACGTTGGCACAAGCATCCAGCTTCAGGGCATCGATGCAGTTGTTGATGATCTGGTTCACCTTGTCTACCTCCTTAGCGATGGTGGAGATCTCTGATGCTGAGCCATGACCATCATCATCAGAGTCCTCCCCAGCCTCTCTCCCATTCTCACCCCCACTTCGCACATCCATAGCTACGTCCCCTCCAAGGTTTACTCCTCCAACTGACACCCCTCCCTCCCTGCCTTCCCCTGCCACTCCCGTCGTCCTCACATCCATGTAGTTTCCCTTGCCGCCCATTGCCTCGGTAAAGGCAGTGGCCATTTTTTCCACCTGTGGCAAGGTGGAGAGGCGGGAAGAGCTGGTGTTGGCCGAGCCGTGCAGCATGCCGGTGCTGGAGGAGGTAGACTGGGGCAGCTTGCCTCCTGCCCCTCCTGTATGATGGTGCTGGTGGTGAGCTTGCTCCTGGAGACGCTGCATGGCGCCTGGGTCATTGGTCACTGCTGCAGCCGCCTCTGGACCGTACCTGAAGAATGACAGATTCACTTTTGAATAAACTATTCATCTGAATTCATCATCAGAGTCATTTTGTGTAAACTCACTATCCTAAAGTTTGTTAGACGTAACGCTTCATAGTAGAGCAAGTAAATAAAGTCTGAAAACCTGAACATATCCTCAATCATGACAAAGTTTATTCTTCTCTTATACTGGAATAGTAGAAATGAGGCTTTTAAGAATTCAACACAATCAATCAGTTAATTAAGACGGTGAAATCAATCATATCAAATGGACACACTTAGGAGTTCCTGCTGTTGCCAAAACATCCCAGATATGGTTACTGTGCCAATTCAAAAATAAACATTAATAAAAAACCTCCATAACATGGTGCGTTCGACAAACATTGACAAAATTGTGACGTACCTCATCTCCAAAATGGTTTTCTTGACACTTATAGCTTTGTCCTTCTCTTCCTGGATACGTCTTCGTCTGAGACAGTAATAGACCACTCCAAGGACAATGACCATGCCAAAGAGACATCCCAGGATGGTCATGATGTAGTGGGTGGTTGTAGATGGATTCGTATGCTGGTCCTCTGGTCCCATAGCTCGGGTGGTAAAGGACAGACAGGTGTGGTTGTAGTGCTGAGATTTGCTCATAGAAGCCACACAAAATGTGTAGTTGCTGTGTGGTTTCAGTTTGTCCAAAGTGATCAGCTCCTTCTTCTTTTTCAGGGGCATTTTGTCCTTAACAAAAGTGATGTTGTACTGGGAAAGTATGTACATCTTACTGTATGGTCGTGGGATTTGCACCAGCAGTGAAGCTGTGTAGAGGGAGACGGTTTGAAGCTTCATAGAAATCTGATGGTTGTTGGTTGGGTCCGCAGTGGTAAAGTCCTGGTGGTAAAGTCCTTGGTCTGGGTTGTCGAAACCCATCCCTGAACCATCTTGTTCCGGTATCTGAGAGGTCATCCCGATCGCGCCTTCATGACACTTGGACACGAGCTTGAAGAGGGCGCTTCTTCCTTGGCCGGGCATCGGGCTCAGAAGTGGATATCCGTTCATTTCTGGAGGGGTTTCGCACTGGAGGCGGTCATAGGTGTGGGTGACATTGTTAAACGCCTCCAGCCAGGAGAGAAAGCTGAAGAGTTCACAGCCACAGTGGAACGGGTTGGCTGCCAGTTCACACACCATCAGCCGGTTGAGCACGGTGAAGGTAGACGGGTCAAGACGGGCCAACTTATTGGAGGATAAGTCCAGGCTGTTGAGGCTGGGGCACTCCCAGAAGGCATTGGTGGAAATGACCTCAATGAGGTTGTGTTGCAAGAAGAGGCACTGCATTCGACCCAGACCCCTCAGCATGCCCTCAGTTAGGTTGGTCATCTTGTTGTAGCCCAGCTGGAGAACCTGAGACAGAATGAGACGTGATGGACGAGACGTATTCATCAAGATAGATACATATTAGTTCTGTGCAAGCTTTGCTTATTTACAAAAAAACCTTTACAACAATCGTGACATAGAGGGAAGATTGACATTGGGACATTTCTGGCCTTTAAACAGATATTTAAGTAAGCATTCTTTTTAATATAGATACAAAGAAGCATAAAGCACTGAGTTGTTATGTAGTCTTCAGACCTGTAGGTTGGCCTGTCCAGCAAAGGCCCCGTCCTCGATGTAGCTGATGTCATTCTTGGTCAGATTGAGGTCAGTGAGGTTTGTGAAGCGATACATGGAGTTGAAGAGCACAGCCTTCAGTTTGTTCTCGTTCAGCCTCAGGTCATGAACCTGGGGACACAAAGGAGGAAAAGGACTTTACAGGTGATGCCTTGAATCGGGCAGCCACAGAGCAGGACTCACACTCTGGTTCCCAAACAGCAGCAGAGAGAATACAGCACCTCCAAACAGTTTGATGTATAATGAGTGAGATCTTCCCCCCAATTTATACATCTGAACAAAATGTGTTCTGGGTTTATCAAAGCCCGCTGAGCGTCCCTTCTGAGAGCGGAATGCAGTTTCCATTGGGTGTGTTTACAAAAACGTTTTTTTAAGTTTTCCCATTTTAAATGATTCATGCAGCAAATTTCAGACGGTTCCACTGATTGAAACACAACATCAAGTCACATGAATAGCATTAGCACAAAGCGTTAGCTGATTAAACTTGTTCGAGCATGTTGGCGTTGGGGAATTTGAGGATTCATTACATGTAGACTCATCTCGAGGGTGAAGTTATGATCACGTAGGCTCCATTAATGGTATCATGTGACATCTGCTTTTTGATTAATACGCAATTTACATTTTCATTATCTATAGAGGATAGAATTTTACCATTAATATTTCATTGTCCTCATTGTCTGTTTTACCACAATCAACCCAGAATCACAATAAACCATAAGGACTATATATTGCCTGAGTAAAGTATTCGATTCCCTCGCAGCTTTGAAGAAGTCAGTGTCCTGAGTAATGGTGTGAGCTCTTTAGCTGACACCATCACAGTGGGAGTGTGTGAAGGCGTTTACAGAGGTGGCTATGGTGGATAGATGGGTTCATACTGACCGTGCTGTTAATGTGCTGGGGGATGGTCTCATATGGAGGCTGGTTCTGACTGCAGATAGCCAGCCACACGTAGCCTTTATCCCCCTCTATCAGCCAGCAGTCGCCTTTCACCACGCCGGGCAGGTGGAGGAACAGCAGGGCAGGGAGCAGGAGGTGGGGGAGCAGGGCGGGAAGGAGGGAGGATACACGGAGTCGGCTGGTCATGGTTTGGATCGGGAACGTTAGACGTCGCCTCAGTAGAAAGGAGGAAGAGGAGGAGGAGAGAGGAGTCGAGGGGAGGAGGGCGGTGAGCAGCGGTTTTAGATCGGGACGATAGGAGCAGAGAGAAAGGTAAACGGACGGGCGTCTTCACGCAGATTAGAGCTGAGCTTGCACCATGGTGGCAAATCCAGTCCCCATTTTAGGTGTTCCAGGTCAACGGGTTTTGGAGACTGTCACCCCAGCTGCTACTCATGGCCTCCGACAACCACACGTCCCACAGAGGAGGAAGATTCCGTCTCAGAGAAATCCAGAAGGTCTAGAGAGAGAGAGAGAGCGAGAGAGAGAGAGAGAGAGAGAGGAGGCTAACATTAATGTTGAAGATGACAAAACGATTAAAGAAGTTACGTCACGTATCCGCTAGATGGCTTTGGAAGTAATTGAGTTTTAGTCTCATTTCTAAAAAGCGCTGCGTACGAAAAGGTATAAGATTCTAATTCCCATGCAAACCCGATCCCTTCAAGGAAATGCACCACAGAAATAAATCCATTAACTGACATTATTATTTATTTAAGTCTTAATAAAGCCCGGAGAAATACATTCTGACTGTTCAAATGAGGCCGTGTGGTTTTTTTTAATGTTCTGTAATTATTCACGATCATGAAAATAATGGCCTCGCTTCTGCTCACATTAGCATATGATGCTCCAATAAAAATGGAAATTGTCAATCGTATGAAAGAAACGCTGCTTTCCTTTAAGAGTTTATTCTCGTGTCATTGTTTACAAGCCTTGCCAGTTTGCAGCTGCAGCTCTATTATTTCAACTCTGAGGTACATAATAAAACAATAAAAACGTAATAGCTGCATTTATATAGGGGTGAAAACGGGTTGGGGGGGGATTGGCTAAGTGGAAAACAGAGGAGGGGCTGTTGTAATTTGCATGTTTTAAAAGGATAGTAGCTGACATTTAGCTATTTACCTTTCTCAGGGGATTAACTCTGGATTAGGCTCTAATCCAGCGTAAAATATTATGTATCTCATCGCCACAGCTCTGACTCTTAATTTGTTTCCAAAGTTTTGATTCCCTCCCAGGGGAAAAGTTATCAGGCCCCCACATGAATGACAGGGAATTGATAGTAAGAGTAACTGAGTAATAGACTCGTCTTAGAAACTCTCACTTCCTCTGTACTTTTTATGTGTCAGCCAGATTAAGAGAGGACAACCTGAGGCGCTGATGACACGGTGCAGCCTCGTCAACTCAGTGGAAACCAACTGTTAAACTGCTCCGTCTCTAACAGCGTCTCCTCGTCTGTCCTCTGATCCTCTGTCCTGCGTCTCTCGTGGCCTGGAGTCACTTCTCGTGTCTGTCGGGGCCACACCCCCCCGAGCACACAGCTCTCAGTCCTCTCCTCAAATTGTTCCACGAAAATTGATATCGACATTTCAATCCCTCCACCGCAGGCTTTCAATTTGCCTTTGACCCAGCACCGTTGTCTTTTGGGTGTAAAATAGACGACCAAAAAACAAAAAAGCAATTTACAGCTAGAGCAGCCAACCCTCCCCCCCTCCACCCTCCATTTTCACCTGTACAATTATGAAAATCATTGGTTTATCAATTATGTATCCTGCTTTGATATCACTCCTGCGAAGTAGGGCACATGTGTGTGACTTGCAGTTCTCCGACAGGCCGGGATGAAACGAGGCAAGCAACTGAATTATTGATCAAACTACAGTTTGGACATTGAGGATAACGGCCACGCTCACACTGACACAGATTCTGTTTCTCCTTCTCTCATCCCCTCTCTGAATCCCCTCTCTCGGTCTTTGAAGAGGCGTCTGACTCTCGTGTCCTGATGCAGTGATTCAATCCTCCACTTCCCCGTTTCATTGACGGGTTTTACTTCCAGCAGCGTCTCGGGCAAACTTCAATTTAAGAAGATTTTGGTTTTTCCTCATCGGTATCTTTCTGATATTTACAGAATATCTGATACAACATGACTCCTCGACAGACGTGGTATTAACTTTTCCCCAGAAACATGAAAGTCTAGTCAGACAAGCTGGTTGTTTAGCTGCCAAATCCAGCCCCAGGATTCTTCTTATTTATAATCCTGACCTCACTACTTCAGTCCCTCATATCGCCCGGATCAGTCTCCTGTCTCCATCCTCATCTTCCTCCCTCAGCCTGCTTTGTTTTAATCCTGCTTATCTCCGCCGCCTTTCAACTAGAAACACAACGGATAGTGCTTCATCGCCAAAACACACACACCCTGACACCGCTTGTGGGCCATCACGTCGCCTCCTCGCTGCTTTTATCACAATCCTGCCACTGGTTTTCATTTTGACAAGAAGCCAGAGGAGGAGACAACCCCCCCACCCCCTTTTGCTTTCTTCTCCAAACCAGACCTTCTTTGTGTTTAATTATTGTCCCTGATAGCGGCGCTTTAATTAAAGCCTCGCATCTGACAAACAACTCTAATGATGTCAGGGCGCAGAAGCAAATGGAAAGTTCCCAAACTGAGGGAAAGTAAAGAGCTGGCGGCCTCTGAGAAAAACAAACACAACAAAATAAAAGAATCCCAGAAAAAAGAGGGATTTCGTGAAATCTTAGAGCGATGGCAGAAGTAATAATCTGTCTATCCTCTCGATGGTTATTGCTGCACAGTGATTCAGTGGGTGAATGAAAGTGTTTGCATTTCAAGCTCTATGTTATGAATTGATTTTAGCGTCAGTGACGGAGCTGACGTGTGGGAAAGTCGGCGTCGGTGCAAAAAAAAGTAAATTCACTGAACGTTGAGCATCAGTTTGTCAAAAAACAACTTCCATTACTTGCAGAAACACGTAAAGAGGTTATCTACTAAATCTGAAAGATATCTTCCTTTAGCACGTGGATTTTGTGTCAGTATTTACCTGAAGAAGAATGTTCTACACTGAATCTCTCCAGGAGCATGAATGTCATCCTTTCACTTCAGTCTGGACCAAAGAGCTGGACCGACAAACCCACCATCGGTTATTTAAAGCCACACTGACGCAGAGTACCACGGTTATTCAGATGGAAACAAACCATGACAGTGACTCAGGGGATTCAGAGCCAGACTGTGTTGTTCCTACTGATCTGCAGGCCGAGGCCGAGCAGAAGAGAAGGAAGGAGCTGGAGAAGATTCAGCTCGATGAAAGAAAGAGGTAAAGTTTGACCGCATGAAACCTCAGGATCAATTTACATTTACAGCTAAACCTCCGGCTTTAGGACATAGTCTTCAATCAATCCTTAGGGTCTTTAAATGCTTTATTAGAAGGTGTCTTGGGTCTTAAGGGGTTTACATGTGTACAGTCACATCCAGGGCAGCTCCAGTACAGCAGGAGTTTACTGATTCATCTTGTATTTGCTACGTCAGCCTCAGTAGATTCTCCTTCTCCCTGCACCACACAAAGATCTGTTTGTGTTTTTCAACCAGCTACTGTCAAGGTAGGAGCCATCGTCAGCAGCTCAATGCCAAACTGTTTCCCCTTGAGTAAGAGCTAAGAGGAATTTATGAACCACAATTTACCCCTTCAAATAATTAAAGAATCACTTCAAATACTCAAATAACTGGATGGACCATTTAAAGTATAAAAACGATATCAGCTAATATTAGCACTGGGAAGTAAATCCCTGGAGCAGAGAACCGAGTGTCTGAGTGAATTCTAATCGAATGCAAACCTTTGTGGACACACACAGTCTAAACTTTACTTCACTTACTTATAACCACTTTCATCCATATTAGCTGAACTCTATCAAGCGGTCATTGAGACACTGGGGCTGATTGACGGCACAATCTTAAAGAAAATAAGAAGCACTCTGCTAAGTTTCACATTAACTTCTTTAAGTGACTGGGGGGAAAACATCTGAAAGTGGATTTTCAACATTTGCTTTAAGCTCTTTCTACGAGAGTTAACTGTAAGTGTGTAAAAGTGGACAGGGTCATTTGGGTACTCCCGTTTGGGGACTTGTCTCATGGCCCCCCCAAAGGTTAGCCATTTATTTTTATGGTGTTAAGTATTTTAAAGACGTTAAGGGTGTAATTGGCTTTAGATTAAAGTTAGATGAGGGTTAGGATGACAAGTTTAGTGATTCTGATTTAATATGAGCCTCCAGGAAGAGAAGGGAAGTCAATGAAATGTCCTCACGAGTGAAGTCGGTCTGTCTTCTGTTCACTGATATAATGTCCCCAGCCCAGAGTCGGTGCTCTGAGACTAGAGAAGGCGACAACAACAAGGAAGAGGCAGTAGCTCAGTCGCCCTGGGGATCAGGTCACGACCTCTTCGACTGGGTGAGAAGGAAACAAAGCGACGAGCAGACAGGAGACAGAATAACAGGGGGAGGCTCGGGGGGGGGGACATGACACCAGTGGACCAGTCAAGCGATCAGCCAGTGATTAAGAGACCCAGCAGACCACTGGCCTCCATCCAGGACTTCAGTCCCCGGTCGACCAGCCAGACGGCCCAGAGACCAGCCAGCGTCTCCCTCTGTCAATCACTCCAAACCGCCGGACAGCAGCCAATCAGGAGCCCAGCCAGTTAGCAGGGCACAGGTCAGTGTGTAGAACAGCCAGCCAGTCAGCCAGTCAGTGGGCGACTCAGGGAGGCACTGTGGAAGCTGTGCTATCTGCTGGTCCCAGCTGGTCCTGGTTTACCTTCAAAGCTCCGGCACTGTTCCTTCCCACAAATCCATTTTCCTCACTCCTTTTCTTTTCAAGCTTTCATGAAGCTGCTGCAGTGTTTCTTCAAACCCTCAGTATATTCTGTCTCCTTCAGGGTTTCCTCATTTTAAATTGATTGTGTGTTTCTCTTCTGTTTTTTATCTCTTACTCCAAAACAAGGCTATGAATCTTTCTGCTAATTAAATAGACTATCAACGTTATTTATCAGATACACACGACGGTGTTTACAGCTGATAGGACAGCGGCGTTAACCAATCGAAAACCTGCTCCTCTTTCATTTCCTCTCTCCTGTCTCCAGCGTCTCAGCCCCACATTTCCTGTGTCTCTCTCATGTCCATCGACTGCTCCCCACTTTTGTTTGCAGGTTGTGTAACATCTGTTGTCGTCTCCCAGACAAAAAACTCCCACGGGACGAGAAACAGACCAGAGAGGAGGCTGTCGGCTGCCGAGTGCTTTTAGCCGCTCGCTGTGTTCTGAGAAACCTGGATGGATCTAACCGAGACTAACCGTCCCGACTGGTGGAGCGTGGCGGGACGGCACAGTGAGACTCCAGGTGGACAGACAGGCATGATGTTGGTTCAGCTGCATCAACAGCCGCACAGATTATCTGAGGAACAGAAGTGGAGACAGTCTGTCCACACACACACTCCAATCAAACCAGATCCAGCAGTGTAATTCATTACTTCAGACATCAGCAAGTGTAAAAACCACAATGTCTGGGATCATCCGATTTATCTGATTGTTTTACAGTGAGGTCGGGTTTAATAAATCATCACATTAACTTGGCATCATGTCCACTTCACTCCTGAGGCCACGCTGCACGTTCTCCTCGGTCTTAATCCTGAACACGGACGCCAGGTGGACTCGTCAGATAACCACGACCCCGGTGAGAATCGGTTTCCATCCTTTTGTTCCTGCTGTTTCTCTGGATGAGGCTCAACCGCCCAGAGTGGTGTTCTCTTAACCACCAGCACATCTCAGTGAGTGAAGCCTAATGTCCATCCAGCGTTTGGTCCTCAATGATGAAGACATTTGTTTTTTTAAATAAGTCTTGGTCTAGTGCAAAGGACTGTTTGAGTATTGCTTATTATTTTTCACCAAGTGAATAACATTAGTATTTTATGAGACTGTGAGAGACCAACCTTCTCAAATATAGATTAGCTTATATGTGTATATAAGTCATGTTCATTCATGTGAATACATTAAATCCAATATCACAGCCGTCCTCATTATAGCGTCCTTCCGTGTCTGCTACACCTCCGTATAGTTTTAATTACTTTTAAAACCCGAAGCAGGAAGCTCTCCCCTCCAGCTCCACGCAGCAGGAATGTGGAGGTAACAGCTCTCGATGGGAGCAGCTCTCTTTACCCACAAGGGACAGAGGAAGGAGTGAGGGAGATTTATAGAAGGAGAGAGGGGGGGGGGGGGGGGGGGGGGGTGGGGTGCGAGTAGAGGAGGGATTGTAGCGTGAATGAATCCCTCTGTTTTAATTCCCCCTCCAACAGGTTAAACTCCACTGGGGTTTGAACGTCTTCCTTTGAGCTTGACCTTTACATAGAGATGAGAGAGAGGAGGATGATGAAGAGGACGATGAAGAGGAGGCGGAGAGGGTGATTCCTCAAGTTAACAGAGCGAGTTGAAAGAAATATTGATTGTATCTTCTCAAGGAATTATGTGGAACGGGTCCTCGGTTGAGACCAGAACTTGACAATGATAGAGTGATAAAAGAAGGAGAAGATGGTGACGAAGATGCAAAGTTACACACGTCCGTCAACAGACAAATAGATTTTGTTTTCTTCACTGGCTGAGTTCAGTTCACCCAAATAACAGAAATCACTGTTACACAAACAAACTGCAGCTTATAGCCTCACAATGGCCGGATCGCTTTCCAGCTCTCAAACAGCTGCTGGAACCAGAGAGCTCTCACTGATCGGACACTTTATCACATCTCTGCATTTTGACTTTAACTGTGATGGTGGCTGATGGGAGGATTGGTTTATCTCAGCAGTGGAGGAATCAGAAAAAACACAATGTCTGTTGCATCATAGAAAGGAAGATGTGAAAAAACATTCCCTTCCAGGTTCCCCCCCCCCCCCCCCCCCCCCCCCTGCCTACCCACAGTGTAGGAACAGCACTGACACTCGTGCACAATCCACTGTAAGCAGATCCATCACTGTGACAGCAGACCATGGAACCCAGCGTCTTCTCTCCACAAACGGTCACAAATCACCAGCTAACCATTATCCACAGAAGATAGTTGAGATCATTTGGGAAAATGTCAGCACGTGTGATTGGAATCAGCCGGAACGTGCACGGCTATGATGCAGAGAGGAGGAGGAGGCAACACATGCAGGGAGGCTCCGAGGACTCTGGGAGACACCGGTGCACACGGAGACTTGGGGGGGGGGGGGGGGGGCGCCTGCTCCGAGTCATCAGTCACTGTAATTGCATTTTAACAGAGCCGGGTGTTTCGTCTTGTCCTGCTAAACGTGGAGCGCTGACAAATTATGCAAACACATCATTCTTCAGCAGAGAGAGAACAGAGGCATCACAGGGAGGAGGTTAGGGGTCAGGTGTGTGTTTTAGTATGTATTTATATATATATACAGTATATATATAAATATATATATATATAGGGCTGTCACTTTTTATTCTTTCGAACCTTGCAGTAAAAGTTCCCAATCATTAGTTAATGAGCTGTTTTATATTCAAAATAGTTTAGAAGCACATCAGACTTTCTAAAGTACTTTGCCTCGGCCTCTAACTAGATCTTCCACTTGCCCACATATTTTTATCATAACGTTCTTTCTTTTCTGTTTTTATGCAGTTTCTAAATGAGATTTTTTTATTTCCTTTTCTTTTAAATGTCATTTGAACATTTTGTGTTTCCTAAAATCTCTACTGTTCTTATTTGAATTACATTTTAACATGTTTTTTATTCTCATGTATGAAATGTGCTGTAGAAACAATGGTTATCTATCTGTCTATCTATCTATATATCTTTCTATGTATCTATCTACCTACCTACCTACCTATCTATCTATCTATCTATCTATCTATCTATCTATCTATCTATCTATCTATCTATCTATCTATCTATCTATCTATCCATCCATCCATCCATCCATCCATCCATCCATCCATCCATCCATCCATCCATCCATCCATCCATCCATCCATCATCCATCTCTCTCTCTCTCTCTCTCTCTCTCTCTCTCTATCTATCTCTCTATCTATCTAGGATCCGGACCCGGACCACAACCTGTTCTGGTCGGACAAATCTCTGGTCTGTGGTAAGAAGGTCTGGACAAGGGGGGGGGGGGGGGGGAGTTAATTAAGAGCAACATGATGGAATCTCTCATCAGGTGATTCTTTGCCCCTGGTTTTAATCCCATTCAGCTTGTATAACATTTTTATTTCACTGATCTAAAACATGAAGAGCGTCGGCTGAGCTGCTTTGAATCTATAAAATTGAACAAATTGAAATATAAATCAGATGGCTTCTTGTCCCGGTCGACCGCCTCCCTCTGCTCCGATGATCTCTTCACACCTTGTTCACTTTAAACCCAGAGACTCGTCTTAATTATTTGGTTTCCAAGTCGTGTGACGCTCCAGCAGCGTTGAACTGATTCACAGAGCAATCACCCCCGCCCCGGCTCGTTCAAATTACAATTTACTTTCTGTTTTTCTTTTAGTGTGTACAGGAAATTAACAGAGGGCTCAGACGGCGCGGCAGTAAATCCTGTGAACGAGGACCAGCTCTGATTTACAGACTCTTAACCTGCAGCTTGTCGGAGACTGTGCCTCCGTGTTGGGATGTGATGTGCATAGAGAATCGAGCTGAGCACCACAGCGCTGCTTAAGTCAAGGTCCCAATGTGGCGATGTGACATTTGACCTGAGGCGATGCACGCTGGCAGCTGAGAGACACACACACTTCTCATGCTTTGGCTGTTTTACTGATTCCAAACCTTTTCAGCATTATGCATGTTTCTCATCTGGTGCCAGAGTCGACAGCTTTGAACTGAAGTGGATTTTAATTGGGAAGCGACGGCGGCGGAGACGAGAAGCATCTGCAGGATCACACACACACACAGAGTGAATAACTGACGTTCACTCAAATCCAAAACAATAAAGACAGGAAGCCACGTTATAATGAACACGATCGAATCTACATCGGCAGCTAAATAATACACGAGGAACCAGGAAACTGCACGATGCAGCAAATACAGTCCAACTTTTTAAGGAATAGGCTTTGATCCATATTATATTACCCCCCGTGTTTAATCTAGGCATGAATATGAAAACATAAATCTGTCCGTGCTTGGTTCAAACACCCGGAGTGACCAGGATACTGGGAAAATACTTCATAAGCTACAACGTGACTCAGAGGATTCAGCCCCCTGGTGGTGGCTCGAGACTTTTAAAGACTTTAAACGTCACATTGAAAGTCACGGGAAATTTACAAAAAAATTAACTTAACAAAAATAAAATAAGAGTCCGGTGATGACTTTACCGTAAGCACTGGAAACCTGAGCAAACATGAGCTAATCTAGCATGTTCCAGAGCTTAGCCTAGAAAATATGGGAATGTCGTTTAATCCAATGATGGTTCTAGATGACACCCAGAAGGGTCATAAACATTTTAACATCTGCCAATCAGAACTTGATATCAATTGATTGATTAGATCGTCAATATGAATCCTGGCTTTCCTTGTTTCACTACTCAATCAAGAGATTCTGCAGAAAACTGGTCAGAAACTCGAGGTTTCTTCTCAACAGAGGAGTTGACTTTATTGTTGACTAGGGTTGCAAAGGGGCGGAACATTTCTGGTAAATTTCCGGAAACTTTCAGGAAACTTTCCATGGGAATATTGAGCTCGGAAGAAGGAAAGGCCTTGTGCATTTGCAAATACTGTGCAAAGACCTATGTTGAGAATGACACAAAAAATGCAGAAGCATATAGTCAAGTGCCCAAAGTTTCCTCAGGGCCTCAAATCAACCTGTGACAAAACAAAACGTTTATATTTATGTCTGTATATGACAAGGTAATACGGTTAGTATAAATTATCCACACAATTTCCATTTTTTTCCCGTAATTTCCGTTAATTCCCGTATATTCCCGTATATTCCTGTATATTCCATGGACAGTTTCGACTTTGAATATTCCCGGAATTTTGCAACCCTATTGTCGACATTTTAACTTCTGCTTTTATTCACAAATTAAAACAACACTTAAGTCTTCCTCTACATTAGCTTGACTCTATTCTGTAAAGGCCTGGAACCAATCATCCAAGTGCAACCATTAGTAGTAACACCATTGTTTGGTTCCAGTGTTTCATCTGAACTGTAGAGGTGAAGCCTCAGTTTTCCTAAATTCTTTATTTCTCTATTAACTTTGTAATGTACTGCTCCCTCGTTCTTTTATCGCTCCTCTCTCTTCATCTTGGTCTGGACCCATAATTACCCCCCCCCCCTCTTCGTCCTGCTCATGACTCTTCTCTCCTCCTCTCTCTATTTTTCTTAGATTCTCTCAAAGCTTTACGAAAAAAACCTGTCCTCTTCATCTCATCTTCAAATTAGGTGCCGTTACCTCTCCTCACTTCCCCCCCCTCTCCTGGCGCCTCCCTCTCTCCTCACACCTTAACCCTGAGATTCACCACCGCTCCTTCTCCTCTTTCATCTCTTCACAGCTTCCCTCACTTTCACCTCCGCGAGATCCCTGACAACTCCTCGGCTCTGCTCCTCCTCTTGCTTCTCAGCATTTGACTTCCTCTCTTTATCTTTGCACCCGAGATTCCCTTCTCCTTCATCTCTCCTCCCATCGATACGTGAATCTGCTGTATCGGCACACAACAGCTACGAGTGTGTGTTTTTGTATTCTTTTTGTGTGCTGCATGTGGAATCTCTAAAAACCCTCCTCCAGCCTGTCGACACCTGGTTCCCTGCACACATTATATTCTCAGGTCAAAACTGCAGGTTCCTTTTTCCTTGTCTCTTCTCTTCCTACTCGCCTTATCTCCTCCTCCAGTTATTTAATTGATAGTCAGGTGTGAATGAAAAAGCCTCACATGGAGGTAAAACTGGAGGACGGTGGCAGCAAAGTGGTGGAGCAGACGTCCCGCGCTCTGCTGAGGAGAGTCTCAAATGGGATAAGAGAGATATGAAGGTCCCGGGCGTGCACCACGTATTAATGGTTTTTTCGATACAGGACCGGCTGAGAGCAAATTGCCGGTGTAGCTTTCACAGAGACGTCCTGTCAGCAACTCAGTCGCCTGGATTCCAGGGCAAAAATTGGATTTGCGGAAACAGGTGTAGTTGAGGAGGTACAACGTACGCGTGGCTTTATCTTGTAGTTGGAATTCAGTGAGAGACAATTATTTAGAAAACACACACACACTTCTGATTCAGCGTTTTGAATCCAGGGAGCTGTGTTTTGGATTCCTGGCCACTGCACACATTGGGAGTATATAAAGTATCCTACATTTCAGTAATTATTTATCTGCTAGTGATGACAAATCTCTAGTATCGTCCCCTGACTGTGTCTCAAACCAGAAAGAGATCGGATGGTTCCCTGTGAATGTTCGAGAATATTTTAATTCACTTTAAATCTGAAGGAGGAAGCTCTTCTATCTGGGAGCAGATTTAGATAACATGCAGCAGTTGTTCTGTGATGTAATGAGATGTTATGGATTATGAGCCAGGAATCCATATGAATCCCAAACCCCTTCTTATCAGGAAGGGCAGAGGTCGGACTCTGACCTTTAAGACGGGTCCTGGATCCATGGATCTTCCTCAGAACTTGTTCCTCACACGTCACTGTGCATCTGGGTTTTGTGCTGGTTCTGTATTGTTCTGCTTCTAAACAGGAAAGCTGAACATCTGGGCCTGAACAAACATCTGCTTCTCCAGTCACAGGAGGCAGAGCAGACTGGAGTCATCGCTTTGCTTTTTTAAATGTCTGCTATTTGGGCCCTTGCACACTCTGAGGGCACACATGCTTCTGATAACACTCCCAGCAGGGGCGCTTCGTGGAACGGCTGCTTTACAACTCTTATCTAGACTAATGGGACGACTAAGAGTTTGTCCCTATTCCTGAAAGTCACTCCAGCAGAGAACTTTAATGATCTCAATCAAGGGGAATATGTGTTTATGTGTTTGTCTGATTGTTTGACAAAGGATTACGCAAAAACTACAAATATCAGGGAAGGAGCACATAACTTTTTAGATCTTGTCTTCCACATTGT
>NW_026518898.1:0-1000 GCF_947347685.1 Pleuronectes platessa | reverse complement strand
GGAATTAGAACATCTCAACTAGAACAGCTTCGATAAAAAAAAGTGACTGTGATGAACTCATTCTATTTCCAGTATCTGGAGATCAATCACTCATATAACCAGTGACATCTGTCTATCTGACCCTCCAGGTCTTTCTATAAAGCGTCAACGTCTGAATAACCATAAAGGTCGTGACCCCCGTAAGACTCCTACATTTGAGGAAAAATGTCCGATCCAGTCACACGTCACTCTGACACGTCTGCTCTGCTTGACCATCCCACCGGCCTTTCGGCCTATATTGGTTTGGCCAGAAGACGTAAATCAATCATGGAACATGGAGAGCTGCCAAGGCGTTCCTTCACACCCCAGCACTGCAGCCCTCGCTGCCATGTTCAGGCTATTTTGACATGGTCTCAGGAATGTCACGGCCGGCAGTGGAGGCAGCGAGCTGCCGCCGCAGGGCGAGTGGTGTCACGAGTCTGAGCTGGAAAACATCAAAAAAGAGATGAGATGGAGGAGGGTAAAAATAAAAGATGATAAAATACTTAATGACACGTGGAACGGAGAAACGATTAAAACGTCTTGATGACTCATTTATGGCAAAAGCAATAACAGGAGCAGCAAAAGTTTCATTTTGTATGAATGCAGCCGTATATACGTACATCAGTCAAGTTCAGATCAAATGCTGCTAATCCAAAATAGTGAGAGAAATGATCCCTTTGATGGAGGTGCACTGTGCTACAGATTAACAAATTGAGCTCAACCATAAAACACACAAAGGTACCTCCAGGCAATGTGAGATTAGTAAGAGAGAGAGCGAGGGTGAGGCGGATAAAGACGGGGGGGGGGGGGGTAGGAGGGTCGCTCGATCCCGCCGAAAGCCGGGAGCTTCAGGAGCGCTGAGGAATCGACCATGACCACAGGGCATCGCCTTCAATGCTAATAGCAATTGACCGGAGTCAATATCAGGGATTTTTTTCTTTTTTATCTGGATCCACACAAAACTGCACACACTCGTAAA
>NW_026518897.1:0-29278 GCF_947347685.1 Pleuronectes platessa | reverse complement strand
ACAGCTCGTCCTCTGAGTGAAGCTCGGATCATTTACACCTGGTGTCGCTCTCCTTCCTCCTTCCTCCTTCCTCCTTCCTCCCTCACTCTCCTTCCTCCCTCACTCTCCTTCCTCCTTCCTCCCCTCGCTCTCCTTCCTCCTTCCTCCTTTCTCCTTCCTCGTTCCTCGTTCCTCCTTCCTCCCTCACATCTCCTTCCTCCTTCCTCCTTCCTCACCTCACTGTCCTTCCTCCTTCCTCCCTCGCTCTCCTCCCTCGCTCTCCTTCCTTCCTTCCTCCTTCCTCCTTCCTGCCTCGCTCTCCTTCCTCCCTCGCTCTCCTTCCTCCTTCCTCCCTCGCTCTCCTCCTTCCTCCCTCGCTCTCCTTCCTCCTTCCTCCTTCCTGCCTCGCTCTCCTTCCTCCTTCCTCCCTCGCTCTCCTTCCTCCTTCCTCCTCGCTCTTCTTCCTCCTTTCTCCTTCCTCCTTCCTCCCTCGCTCTCCTTCCTCCTTCCTCCCTCACTCTCCTTCCTCCTTCCTCCCCTCACTGTCCTTCCTCCTTCCTCCCTCGCTCTCCTTCCTCCTTCCTCCTTCCTCCTTCCTCCTTCCTCCTTCCTCCTCGCTCTCCTTCCTCCTTCCTCCCTCGCTCTCCTCCTTCCTCCCTCGTTCTCCTTCCTCCTTCCTCCTTCCTCCTTCCTCCTTCCTCCTTCCTCCTTCCTGCCTCGCTCTTCTTCCTCCTTCCTCCTTCCTCCCTCGCTCTCCTTCCTCCTTCCTCCTTCCTCCCTCACCCTCCTTCCTCCCTTGCTCTCCTTCCTCCCTCGCTCTCCTTCCTCCCTTGCTCTCCTTCCTCCTTCCTCCCTCGCTCTCCTTCCTCCCTCACCCTCCTTCCTCCCTTGCTCTCCTTCCTCCCTTGCTCTCCTTCCTCCTTCCTTCTTCCTCACTCGCTCTCCTTCCTCCTTCCTCCCTCACCCTCCTTCCTCCCTTGCTCTCCTTCCTCCCTCGCTCTCCTTCCTCCCTTGCTATCCTTCCTCCTTCCTCCTTCCTCCCTCGCTCTCCTTCCTCCTCACTTCGCCTCCGCTGCTTTTCAAATGTCACTTCCTGCTGCAGCGCAGAGAAATTCAAGGGTGAGGAGAAACAAATGTGACCTTAAATCACAAATGTGACATTTTACAATTTAAAGCTACACGAGAATGATGAATGGCCTTTTCATTTAAATCCTAATAGGAAGACAGGAGCATCAAACCTGCAACTTCACAGCTAAGTGAGAGAACAGCAGCGTGGAACAGCCTACTCCCTGCAAATACTTGATTCCTCATTTATTAATCTACCGTATATACTTCTGGTATATTAATACATTAGTAGAGAACATTTACTTCCACATAAAGGATGGTTTAAATTAATATACAATGCTTTTCCCCTTTAAATAATGATATACTGGTTGATATTTATCTTGATTTTACTGCTCGTGCAAATTAAGATTCTATTCCTTCTGCTGCTCTGTGTACAGTCAACATTGTTCCTGATAATAGAAAGTGAAAATAAGATTGAGGAGAAAATGTTTCTCTCCTGCAAAGTAATTAATAGTTAAACAGCATCAGGACCTCGAACATAAACCACAGCGTCCCTGGACTTTCTGTTTCTTCCCCACTGTCTCCTTCCCTTTCACTTTTATAGAAAATGTTTTTAATCTGATGCTGAAATCTCCTCAATAATTGATATGTTTGGATCATTCCACGTAACTGCCATTAAATTTAATGTTGTGAAAATTAAGAAAAAACAATGAGCCATATCCCTCATTTCCATGTTCCATAAACTCATCTCCCAGCAGATAATTTGATTTCACTCGAAGCATCGCCGAGGTGATTTAGAAAGTTGCAGTTTGAATTTATTGCTGCAGAAAATAAGATGTAAAGTGAGAGAATGTTTTTATATAAAAGTTGCGTTATATAACTTTTGCCGAGCAGCAGCGCCCTCTGCAGCCACACGTGGTCACAATGGCGTCGCCCTGAACGCTGGATATTACCCATGATCCTCTGCTTCCTGAACCGCAAGAAACTGCTGCCATAACAAATCCAGCAAACTATGTTTAGAATTCTTCATATTTTAATATTGGATGAAGAAGAGGGAGCCGTACACGTAGAAGACGAAGACGAGCAGATTTCAGATCCTTTGGTGATGAGACACTGATCTTTCCACAGCAGAGTTCACACGTCATGTCTTCTGCCTCCTGCTGCTTCTTGATATGTGAAAGATAAACTCAGGAAAATGTCCAGACACTATTCTTCTGACGTTATTTCTACGGTTCAGCGGCTTCAGTCAGTTCCACTTCTCACAGGAGATGGAACCCACTCACCAGATCTGCACAGAACAGACACTCAGGGTGAAGAGTGAGAATCAAAGAGGAAACGTTCTCCATGTTCACACGCACTCGACCATCAGAGGCATTTAAAAAAGCTGCGATTTTCAGGTAATAAAGTTGCATTATCGCATTGCAGAGGAAACAGTCGTCCCCCCCCCCCCCCCCCCCCCCCCCACACAGCAGAGTTCAGCCCGGAGAGCCGGAGTCATACGAGCACAACGAAGACATATGTTTCTGTCAGACGGCGTTAGCTTTGATTCTCCTGGAACACAGACGCCATTAGAAATAGATGTCACAACATTCCTGGATGAATCGGCCGAGGCTGCAGCAATCTGCTGACTTCCATCCTTCACCGGCACTGAACCACCCCCCCCCCCCCCCCCCCCCCCCCCCCCCGCACGGCTCACTTCCTCTCTCCAGGCGTTTGGTCGGAGGTCCTGATTTTACCTTTTTTCTCCACCTGCTCTACTGATCGACTTGTTCCTTGTTCCAGTCTTTTTAAAAATCATTTAGCTTCTTCTGGTTTGAGAGCAGGAGGTAGAGAGCGGTCCTGGTTCTTTAGAGTAACATCCCATTAGAGAGAGGGGCTCGGCTGCTGCACTTCCTACAAACTTATTTCCTCAGCGCAGGAAACAAGATTTACTATGCATCCAATTACATTTGCTGCATTAACTTGGCAGTGTTAGCGAGAGCAGCTTGAGTGCCACAGCAGAATCCCGGCATGTTTACATCCAGAGCTGACACGAGTTGAATTGACTCCACGGGTTGTTTAAGATTCATAAACTCCACTGACAGTCATTATAAACTCCTGCTGGGCGGCCGAGCACCGGTCGAACCCACAGAACTTTATGGAAAATCCCAAATACATAAAATGTGACAGTGAGAATTTGGGGAAATTGTGCGTAAAAGGATGCACGGGACGGACATGTGGAGAATTTACATCATCAAGTATTCACTTCATATAAACTCTGCTCATGTTCATGTTGATCATTTCAATTTGTGTTTTGACTGTTTTCTATTCTCTAATGTTCAGAATCACTTTCCTCAGACTGTCCAGTGCTGCAGCTCCTCCTTTCAGCCTCTGTCTCAAACACATGGTTGGAGCTCCTGTCTCTTTAAGGCCTCTGCTTCTGGTCCATGTAGGAAATGTCGGCCTCTGTTCTTGCTTCACGTGTTTATTTTGGTTGTGCATCAGACCGTATGAGGTAGTTGGCCTCATGATCCAGCAGGAGGCGCTCACTATCAGCTTTCCCTAAGACCTCTTGACCTCTCATTAAATTTAGCTAGTAACGTTATGGTCTTGTGTTATGATAATAGAGGACGCTAGCAGGCTGATAAGAAACAGCTGATAAGCAACACGTATAAGGATATAAGGTTCTGAGCTGTAATGACAAACACAGATAAGCTCGTTAGTGACTTTGTACAGTGCAGCTCACTCTTTGACGACAACAATATAATCAAACGGATTGTGCATCATGTCAAATTCGTTTAAAATAGAAATACAGTTTCAGAAAAGCAACAAACCAAAGGAAACAGTGAAAAAGCATCAAATGTCTCTTTTATAGCTACTTGGGTGAGAAGGTGTAAATCTAGTTTGTTCGGCAAATATGTATTTTGGTTCAAAAGGAGCAGGTGATGACATCTGATTTCCAGCTGTTCACAGCTGCTCATGCTTGAAACACTTAGCACAGGAAAATGAACCACAGAGTGAACCCCGGCTCCAGATGTGTATTTAGGCAAATTTTATAATCCGCACTCTCACAATCACAGAAGTTGAAGCTGATTCCTTTCATTTAAAAAAGTCTCAAAATGTTTTTCCCTGGTGAGAGAAAAGTTTTAATAAAAGTCCAGCGAACGAGCTAATTGTGAGTTCTGGGTGTAAAGAGCACTCCGGCCTCTGGGGACAGCGACAGGTTTGTGCTCTCCAGCTTCTCACCATGAATGTCTGTGCATGTTCTTCCAAAAGAGAGAAAAATGGCGGATCAGCTGTGGCTCGGCACCGATTTGCCACAACACCATCTGCTGTGTGTAATTAGAAATCTCACTGTGTGTCATGGAGGAATTATGTGTGTTCTCCAGCGAGGAGCAGGAAACCTGAGACAAACGTTATATCTGCACAAATATAACGTCTGCATGGGTTAATGTTACCGGTGTGGATGAGGTGAAAAATACATTTTCACAGTTTTAATAATGTGACAATTTGTTAGTTCTTCATTTATCTTTTGCTCTGAGCAAAATGTATGAAAAATACAAACAATTTCATAGTATTTTTTACACAAAAAATGTACTTTTCTTGTATTTGTCTTTGTTTGCACATTGAGTTCTCTGGTTCTCGTTTTATTTTGAAACTTCTCTTACTTTACAAACTGTCTTTGTCAGATTTCACTTCGTTGATGTCTTGTCCTTCACGTCTTAGTTTCATTTGTGTCTCGATAACTTTGTCTTTGTCCGTTCGTCTGTTTCTAAGTGTTCCAGCATCTTTAGATTCTTTCGTTTTTATAGTGTTTTATACGTTTTTAATCTTGTTTTTTGTCATATCACCTCGTACACTGTCTCCAGGTCAATTCCCAGTACACCTTTAACTCCCAGTAAACCAAACAGTAGCTTCTAGTAACAGGAAGTTCGAGCCAGTTGCTGCAAAATGCTGAACGCACTCTTGGTTTTTGCAGAATTTGTTCCTTTCAAAGATTTTGTCTTCATGCCCTTGAATATACTTTGGCCAAGGAGTTTTTTCTAAATCCTGTTTGTCAGCAGGATTACACAAAAAGCTCCGGAACCAATCTTCCTGAAACTCTGTGGAAAGGTTGTGTCAAGGAAGAAACCATTAACTTTGGGAGCAGATCCGATTAATGGGGCAGATTCAAGGATATCTGAACTTTGAGAGAGGAGGAGCTTATCAACATTTGTGTAAATTTCAAGAAGCCATGCAGATCTTTATGATATAAAACCCAGATTTATCTATAAACAGTTGAACTCCTGGATTCATCTGATCTCAGCACATGTCAGATGGTGACGAACCGGCCAATCAGCCTCGTTGGAGCGCCGTGTTCTCCGAGTGTCCTTCTGGTTCCTGAATGTCTCAGTATTCACTTCCAGCTGAGTGACACCCCCCACTGTCCTGCTCGCTAATGTGAGACTGTATTGAACGAGTGCAGGGACGCTCAGAGGTCGAAGACATTTTGAAATTCAATGAATGTGTCTCCACGTTTTCTGTCAAAATTGAATCAGTGCCCCGGCCGTTTACTTTTACCTTAATTTGATGCTGAGTGGATTGCACACACACAGCTGCTTCCACCTCCAGCAAATCGTCAGGGAGGAGAGGAGGAGTGCACTCCCCTGATTGTGTCGGAGGCCGCTCGGACGCCGGCGTCTCCGGGATCCATCGACCGAGCGGCTTGAGAGGAAACATCAGGAAAATCACAAGGACGTCGGGTGTGAATAGACACTGATAGGACTCTTCATAGAGGAACTGTAAAGATGCTTTTAGAGGTTTGTGTCAGGTCCAAACTCTTAAATGAGGGGAACTCAATGTAGAGCAGCACGTACATCGTGAAGTCGTGATTTACGTGCTCACACTGTTTTGTACGATTTGTACTCGATGTTGTGTCGGCTCCACTGGAAGGAGAGAAGAAAGAGTCTAAGTGTGTTTGCTGACGGAGAGAAAAAAGCTTTGTTTTGATCATATGTGTCATTCTCCATCAAAACGTTCAAGACATGGACATATGGACGGCCTATGGACACGTGGACATTTTGGTTTTGAGGTTTTGCGGAAAGACATCCCGTTACGTTTGAGGCTGCTTCATTGTAAATATATCACGAGCTACTCTGAGGACTGTTCTTTAAGAACCCTTCATCTCCTTCCAATAATAAACTACATTTCTCACTGTTGTGTTGACACAGGGTGCAAAAAGGAATATGGAGAATCAACTTGTGATTAAGTAGTTCATCCTACGAGTGGTCGGCAGCACGAGGACACACAAGGAAGTTCGGTCCCGGTGACACATGCCTGAATATTTGAGGAGCGTTCCTTCTCCTCCTGTTAACTTCCAATCTGTGCGAGCAGATAAAACATTTACTTCCTGTGGCAAACTGCAGCTTGGTGAACTTCTGCGATATTAAATCTGCTTTACTAAAATGTGCGTATGTGTGACATTGCCCCGACTCTAAAAAGAAACATGGGCTCAAGTCCCACAGAGCACCGCCTCAGCTTCACAGGCTCTGTGGTCACAGGATGAGGAATTATTCTCCCCATCAAATCTCTGCTTGTGTTAATTCACTCAAGCTCATAAAAGAACTGCAAACAAAAGCTTCATGAAAAGATGTTCCACAGACGGGAGCTGTTCTCCGGTCTCTTGAATCTGACAGCTGGTTCAGAGGAGAGAACTTGGACCCGCTGGTCCCCCCCCCCCCCCCCCCCCCGCAGGTCCACGTCTGACCTTGGGAGGAAAACACTTGAAAGAGATGTTAATGAAGAAAGCAGCTTTTTAAAAGTCCCCAGCTTGCTGTCAGCTTTGTGTCCACTGTGCTCGTGTGTGTGTGGACTCTGCGGAGGCGTCGTGCCTCAGGTGTTTGTTGTCCTCTTTACGGATTACAGCGTTTAAATAGGTGCATAATCCCCCGAGTCCCCATCCGGTCGAGCCACCAACAGAAAATAAACAATCTGCAGCAGGAACTCTGCGTCTCCGTCCTCGTCCCGACCACTGGGACGAGTTCCAGCTCCGTCCAGGGGAGCGTGTCCACCTCTGATCTGCTGACCCCACAGCTCCACACCTTTCTCTCTTCTCATTCTGTCCAGGGTTGCTCATGTAATAAACGGGGGGGGGGCTGCTGGTGTGTGATCTTGACATGTGACCCCGATGAGAGAGTCTGAGGGCTGAGGGCCGTGGTTATTCATCTCCTCTGGTCCAGAGCGGCTCGTCTCACACGGAGTGGAGGACAGAGGGGAGGCCTCCAGGGAGCCGGCCTGGTTATTACCTCTGTGTTTGGCTGCTCCGGGGTCAGTGACCGCCACTCGGCAGCAGGTGGACACAATCTGCCGGCTTTTTGTTTGCTTTTAATACAACTCTGATTGGGTTTGTGTTGATTTTCCTCCCGGTGGCGTCATCGTGACACACAACTGTGTGCGACTTTCGACACATTTACTGTATCCAATCAGGGATCTGCAGCGAGAGGTCACCGCCCTCGTGCAACATTAAAGATCGGTCCGAGCCGGAGGTGGAGGAGGTGGAGGAGGTGGAGAGGAAGGAGAAGGAGTTGTGTATTTAAAACAAAGACTGTAAATACAGATTCACTACACACCTCCATTGGTTGGTAATAGAACTCGCTTATCAACCCACGTGAAGGTAGAGAAAGTTTGTTTGAATATGAAACTTTGGGGTTTAATAAAATATTTTATTGATGCATTTGAGAGTATTTTGTTATCTGCACAATTAAAACTACATTACAGAGAAATTAGAGCAGAAAATCAGAGTTCAGAAGGTTAATCAAGCCCAAAATCATATTTCATTAGAATATTGGCAAACTGATATTGGCCGTGATGTGGGCACGTTTGTGTGTGTGTCTGTGTGTGTGTGTGTATGTGTGTGTGTGTGTGTGTGTGTGTGCATGAGAAGCACTGTCAACACAGCACAGACGTCACCTGGGGACATCCGCTAATTTATAATTGTGATTTTAATCCCGTCTGAATCTGTTGAAACTTCCACAGAAGATGATCGGCCACGTTCCGGTGATGAAGGACGTTCCCCCCCCGACGACACTAATCCTCCACAAATCAAAAGCATTTCCACCGCTGTTTGTTTTCAATGGGCCGTTCACTTCTCCTCCTCTCCTGGAGAACGTGTTCCTAATCTTCTGTCTGTCGTAAAAAAATTATGAAAGTTTTTTATTTGGGGTTATTTTGGGTGAAAAACTCGAGGTTTGATTCACCAAACCATGACGTGGCACAATCTAGAGAGTGGCTGCAGAGACATAAACCGTCTGGTGTTGATGTGTTTGTGAGAAACGCTCAGAGTGAGAGGTCGTCTGTCGTGAATCACAGACTCCATGAAGCTTCATTCTAATGCAAATGCAGCTAAAGACCATGTAATGTTTAAAAAGTGTAATTACCTTTCCCACCACAGCAGCCGGTGTCAGTGGGAGACGTCCCAGTGACAGTGGTTTGAACCCAACACCCTCCATTTGTCCCTCACTGTCTCTCCTGCCTCCCGAGCTCCCGCCCTCCTGCTTCCTGTTGGCCGTCAAGGCGGGGGTCACATTTCAATATGGCGGCCGCGGCGATGATCACTTAATTGTTTCCTCCGTGCAGCTGCGACAGCCGCATCCTCCAATTAACTCCTCACGAGCAAATTATTAATTAAAGAGAATTCTTCACGTCGCTGTGAAAGCAGATAAATGGGAAATCATTCTGATGGTAATTGCACGTTGCAGTGACGGAGAAACTGATCATTAGCACTCGTGTTTTATTTATGCATGAAACTCTGTCGCTGGGACCTTGAAGATCCGGCTGCAGCGACTCACATGAGGCCGTGTCTCTGTTTGTATGATTGTATAGTTGTGTAGTTGTATCGTCTAAAGTATTTCACATCTATCTTGTGAACCACTTGATCAAATCCATATAAACAAATCTGAAACACGAAAGAAACTGAAGCAAATCAAGCACTTACTCAAGTGTTAACTTCTTATTATTGTTGTGTCGGTGTTTCCAACAGAATTCATCCAATCCCCGTTCTAAATGACACACAGAAGAAAGAGTGAAAGACGACAACTGTACAACGGTACACACACAACTGCAGCTGAAACTCTGATTCCAGCTTGTCTGCGTGGATGCTAACAGCTTTATGGACGTTAGCGTCAGCGAGCACGCTGCAAAACACAGAGGTGGAGATCTCTGATTATGAGAAGTGTAAAAAAATCTTCTGGTTCATTATGAAACTGCGGCAGGATAAATTAGAACATGAAGGGCCGAGTCTGAATTATTAATGTGAGACTCTGGGTGTGTTCTGAATTGGATTTGAGTATTTGGGTAATAAGAATACGCTTCAGCTTCCTGACTTGGTTTCAGGGTTTGTAGGCAGGTTAGTTAAAGATTAGTTTTATTCTTTAATCCAGATTCATTAGTTATTTCCTGGGAAATATGTGAAAATGACCAAAAAACACATTATATATTGGAATTTTAAAGAAAGTGGGAGAAAACAGTCTGAAAGAGTTTAATGGAAATCTGTTCTGTAGATTAAAAACAATGTCGACATGTAACATAATAAACATGAAGAGGAGTAGAAGGTACTGATATTCACAGATACATGATTATCTATATACTACTTTCTTTTTACTCTGATATCTAAAGGAAATCAACAGTAAACTGAAACTCTAGAATACAAACAGAATCATGATTTATATCTATAAATTGCAGATTTAGTAAATTCCCTTAACCGAGCCTCTTAGTTGTAGAATAAATGTCTGGTTAAGATGAATATGTGTGTTTCACTTCCTGGACTCAAACTGTTTCACCGTCACAACGTGCTGACAGACACATGTTGCTGGTCACTTTGTGTTGAAAGGACGGTCAGTGTGTGTTGAATCCGTCCGTGTGTGTACGTGTCGTTCACCGTCTGTTCCTGCTCCATCGTTGTGTTTGACAAGCGCTCCAAGGCCAGTGTTGACACTTGGATTAGAGACGGGGCGGAGGGGGGGAAGGGAGGCGCAGCTGGACGTTAAGACGGTGTGACCTTCCAAGGACGGGAGTGGAAATGACCGATAAGATGGAGGGGAGGGAGCAGTGCGCGGCAGGAGTCTGGAGGCGGCTGGAGGCGGCTGGCGGCGGCTGGAGGCGGCGGCTGGTGTCGGCCTGCTCTGCATGGTCACGGATTTAAAAGCCTAAGGAGGATGTGAAAGATGCTGAGGCGATTCTGGCCCCGAGCTGCCTGGCTTCTATCTCCTCTGTTGGCTTTTATCTATTTTTAGTGGACTGCTCCATGAATCTCCTTCCCCTCATTTGCGACAGACCCCAGAGTTTTCTATTGATTCACCCTGCAGCCCCCCCCCCCGCCTCCCGCATTACTTAGCCGTCCAGACTCTGTGGCAAGTCCTGGGTAAATGTAAAAGCTACTTTATCCTGATGGACACCGAGGCAGCCATGTTTCAGATATCAGATGTTAATATCGCAGATGGATTTCTCGGAGGGGATTCTAAATCAGATTTTTCTTTGTTGCTCACCTCTGCTCCCCCCCCCCCCCCCCACCTGGTCGCCGCCCTCGGAGGGAGCGCCACACAAAAGCTCCACGTAACCATTCATTTCCTCCTGACAGACGTCACCGGGTGATGCATGGCCTGTGGCTTCACTTGATTTATCAAAAAATACACAGAGAGCACAACAGAAGCTGAAAGAAGACAAGGAAAAGGCCATTTAGAAATCTGCTGAATGGGCTGCTTTTAAGTACCATTTGCATAATTGTTTGTTTGCTTCAAAATGATGAATAAACCGAAATATGCACATGAAACCCAGTGAAGTTTGGAGTCAAGGCGCTGTCCGCTGCCAGCCGAGCGTGCAGCAGAATATTCCTGCCTCTGCTTCTCCGCTAATGAGATTGAGATTGCGGTGTGTCAGTTTGAGGCATGATCCAAATGACAGGACTCAGGGAGGAAAAAAAAATCAAATTGTATTATTTGGTGCCAGCCGAGGAAATACAATAAAATATGAACCCACACGTTGCAATAAACTCGACCTCCGTGGTAAACAAAGCCCGGCAGGAAACCTAAATCTATTAAAACTCAATAATGGATGAAGTTTAATCGCACTTTTGGTTTTGCGTAGGAAAAACTTGCCACATTTTCCCTGTTATGATCTCAACGGGGGCGGGTGACTACAGAATTAACCACATTTTAACAACTGTTTTGTGCGGCTATATTGGTAATTAAAGTTAAAATATTAAACAGCTGGGTTATAGTATTAATGTGCCAGCAGGGGGCGATGCAGCACGATAGACTGAATATGAACTCTGCCATCTTGTGATACAAGCATCGACCAATAGTGAGTGATTCTCAGCACGTCCAATCCACTAACCTAGAGGAGGCAGGATTTGTGACCTATACCACAGCCAGCCACCAGGTGGCGATGAGGCACTTATCGGCAGCACCATGAATTGGCATTTTCCCAAAGACCCGCCCTATTCTCCCTGTGATTGGCTGGTTCACCTTCATCTTCCTGCTGGTTAGGTTAGGGTGAGGCTAAGATGGATCAGCCAATCAGTGACAAATGTTAATGTGAGTCAAAAATCAAAGTATTTTTCTGTTTCCCACATTCTGACTCTAGCAGTCCTCTGTATCTCAGCACGCAGCCTCTCTACCCACAATGCACCACTTACTCTCCTCAGCAGCTAAGTGCTTCCGCAGCTTCAGGTTTCCACAGTTAAGCACAAGAAAAATATGTTCCTCTTAAAGTGCAGTTTAATAAATTGAACCAAGAAAAATGGTCCAATGTTCTTTTTTTTTTTCCAAGATGGCAGCAGGAGCTCTCCAGCTTCTCTTTGTCAATCAAGCCCCCTTTTGTAATCAGCTGGAGAGCGGCTTGGCCAATCAGATTCATCAGTGAGATTGATTTTTTCCACCGGGCTTTAGGATAATTACCCAATTTTGGCAATTGATTGGTTCAATGAGGGTTCGTCCACTTGACTTTGCATGAAGCTGTGAAGGTGACGTGTGAAAACGCTCTCGCTCTTATTTTTAACTTCTCGGCTGTCGAGCTGATTTCCGGAGCTCAGGGGAAAAAAACTAATCTCAGGAAAAGACGACGTAGAAAAAGACTTCAGCTTGTGAGAAGAGCTCTGGTGAAGAATGGGCCCATCACACGAAGAATCAAACCAACCCTTTTCACCAGTTCTCCACAAAAACCCTGAAAGAAGAATCATCCACAGATGTTAAAGGCCAGAGGTGCAGACATCCATCAAGCTCATTGTCACCAAACTTCCCATCTCTCCAAAGAAAGCAAACGCCCTGCAAACCAAACCGAGACAACAATGGTTCCGGTTTCCAGTGTCCCGCTGTGGCCCGGTCAATTCCCAGTTCCCCATCCTTTACCCTAAACACAAAGTCTCCCTCTTCCCACAGCAGAGCAGATTGACACATCCAGCCCGGCCTCTTCCATGGCTCCTCAGTCGCTCGCCCTCGTGTGCTTTGTCTCGCCCCTCCTGCCTCATTGGAGCAGTCAGCTCCATTCAGGCAGGTTCACGGGGGGGCATTTAGTCACGCACTGTCAGCCCTGCTGTAGTTCCTCGCCTCTTCCCATGAGGTGTGTCAGGGGGATGACACATGCACACACACACACACACTCACACACACAGTCTGCCCAACCTGATCCAGGCCTGACATGCATGAAACACACACACACACACACACACCCAGTCGCACACGTGAGTCGTGTCAGGAGGAAAGATGCCGGCGGCTCGGCTTCACACGATTGTTCTATTTTTTGAGAATTGCACAGAATAATCGGAGGGAAGTGAGTGATGAGACGGAGGAAAGCTCTGGCAGCTTGTGATTGTGTTTGTGAGCCGAGTTCGGAAGTGACTGAATACATTTATTCTAGTAATGTGCCTCCTCAAGGTGCCGGGAGTCCACCGGAGTGATTCTGCTGCTCGCTCTGACCCGGGCGGAAAGGAACCACACAAACCTGGGAGGTTTCTTATTGAACAGAAATCAGAATTTCTGCATATTTGTGCTTTGATTCCCATTTATTCAAGGGAAATATTTGACTTCCAGCTGTAGGTGCCAGCTACAACAGTTTGAAACCTGTTGTGTGAAACATATTTCATTTGAAAGGTGCAGATGCAGCAAGTGAAACTAGTTTTTACTTGTGTGGTCAGGTTTGAACAGTCAGTTTTTCCTTTTAACAAAATGAAGCTGTCCAACATAAGCATCTTTAGAATAAGTTTACGTGGCACAATTAATAGTAAAATAAAATAAAGATCCTAAACCGACGTCTTCTATCACACGAGTCAAACTTTTCTCCTCACGAAACACAAACAGTGAAACTTTCTGTCGGTTAATCTCTGTGAACATCTCTCTGCAGATGAATGGAGATAGATATAATATATATATAATAACTCATATCGTTTTCCGGGCAACGTCTCCTCAAACGTGATTGGTTAAACTAGAAAGAGAAGCTTTGCAGAGTGGATAGTGATTATAAATCATTATTTATATGTTATATCAAGTTTAATTGGTGACTTCAAGTGGCCCAAACATGACCAACTGTATCTTTTAATGATCTGAGTACAGTTCTTCTTTTCATCAGACGTTTTCCCCATCGTCCTTTTCCTGTGTGTGTCTTCATCACAGGTCCTGAGCACCTCCTCCAGCTCGGCTCCCCTCTGCACAGGAGGAGGAGCGACACCGGCGCTGACCTTGTCTTTGTTTCTCATTGTCTATTCACACAGCAGATACTGCATCTGCATATGAAATGTAATCACGGGCCTGAAGTTTTATTAAAGTAAGTGATGTAGAGAATGACTAAGACAGTAATCCCCTCTCTGCTCCGCTCACCCTGTCACGTAATGATAATGGTGAGAAGAATTAGTTTCCGGCTGCCATTCGCACACACACACACGCGCACACACAGGCACACACACGCACACACACACACACACACACACACACACACACACACACACACACACGCAATCATCTTTCTTCCCAAATGCAAACTGTAACTAATATTACAGACAAAATCAACGCAAATGTTCTCACGGTGGAAGGAGCTGCCACACATTCATGCACACACACAGACACACACACACACACACGTACACATACTTACACATGTACGCATCTGCACACGTGTGGTAATTCTGCGTCCGTGTGACTGAGCGCTGCTGAGAAGCAATTTCCGCTCCCTGTCATTATTAGATTAGTACTTGTGTTATTTGAAGGAATAAATTGCCTGTGATTGAAATGAATGTGATCAGACCTCCTCCTCCGTCTCTTCAGCTGGTGTCGGCTCCTGATGATGAAACCCAGACCGGGGGTGTTCCACAGGGAGAGCACCCCCACCACCAGCACCACCAGCACCGCCACCTTCACCCAATTTAAGAGCGGCCTCAACAACGTGACAAACCCTGATGTGTGAATCCTGAACACTAAGTGAGTGCAAACACCAGAGATGATCCACGCCGCCGCCACATGCGTCCCGTTGGCTTTGTTCATCGACCCCCCCGCTTCCCGCCAAATTGTCTTGTTTGAGAGAGATTGCACCAAAGCAGCAGAAATCCACCTGAGCCCCTTTCAAAACACCTGTGTCCATCGTGGGTGAGAGAGTGGAGGTCACGTGGGACTCCCCCCCCCCCCCCCCCCCCCGCACGCCGCTCCATCAGCCGGTCAAACAGCTTCGTGCACCGTGGGCGCTTCACTTAAACACTTCCTTTCATTTCCCTCCTTGATTCGTGGACTGCTGGAATAATCCGAGCCGGGGCCGTCGTTCGATGACTTTGGCTTTGAAGGGTAATTGATTGGCCAAGATTACCCCCCCCCCCCCCCCACCCCCCTCAAACAGTGAGCCTGAGCCGCTGATATTTCCCCTTTTTCCTCGAACATTATTAAAACAGCCGGAGACTTCGCAAATACGAGCCCACAAAATATTCATTAAAAACACTTTCCTCGCTCCCAAATGCCAACAGATATAATATTAATGAAAACACAGCTTCTGCACTGTTCACCAACGTTTTCCTGTCGGTCGCTCCCTGAAAGAAAACTGTACTCCACATGATTTTAATATTGAATGGCTGACTGGTTATGAGGAGGAGGGAAGACCTGAAGTGAAGTGAGAACCTGGTTCATCAGAATAATCATGTATTTCACCACTTGCAATAATAAGTTCTTACTCTCTTTGTGTTTGATCATTGATACAAACAAATGCAAAGTGATTTATTAAATGAGGAGTTTGAAAATTCTGCTCGACTGAAAAGACAAAGAATTAACGTCAAAATGAAAACATCAGTTTTGGTTGCATCTTGGATCAGAGGGTGTTAAATAAATCCAACATGTTGAATATATGTATGTGTATTTGTAACTATATGTATATGTATATGTATATGTTTGTTTATATGTATATGTATATGCATATGTATATGTGACGTAGACACATCTCAAAGGTCCAAGACAGTTTGAAGCCCTGTTCATCCCACAAATGTAGATTTTCTTACATAATTTTTAACAAATGTGATTTTAAAACCAATATAAATGTATTTCACAAGAAAACAATAATATAATTTAGTTGTGTAGCTCAATAAACTGCTGACATTTGTATAAAAATGTTTCATGGAAACACAGAATTCACTGCAGATTTTCTGGGAATCCAATTAAAATAAATTTGAATTTGTGCTAAATTTGGATATAAGAAGCGACAGATGAAAGGGATTTATTAAACCTTCAGACGGGTCCAGACAGACTTTCACTCAGCAGACACTTTGATATGTGACTGTGAGAAAAGGAAAAGTCAAATTAATCAATAGCTGCATTCCAGTCGTTGTCCGTGTTCCCTCATCAGCTGTTCACCTCCTCACAAAGAAGTCAGGAGTCAGGAGGTGGCATTTTTTTGTTAAGGATATAATATAGATTTTCTTATTTGGCTCAGTTTTTCTATGCATTGAAATGTGTTTGTATGGAGGAGAAGGTGGAGTCATGTGTCGTCTGCTGACGGTGCAATGAGCCTCTACAGTTCAGACCTGGACTGAGGCCCGGACCTTTTCCTGAGAACGTCTGAGTCATATAAATACATATATATATACATATCTCCAACCAACCCAGCCCCCCCCCCCCCTCTCCAAACAACAATAACTCTTGCTCAGCTCCTTCACATTATGTTGTTACTTCATCTGCGACCATTTTTACTGTTAACGCTGCTTTTTGAGTATTTGCACGGCTCATATCCGATCCACCAGGTTCCTCCAGTTCAATTCACTGCAGTTTAAATTGAAAAGCACCAAATCAGAACGTTCATTATCTCCCGGCTCCTCACACACGAGGTCAGAACTCCTTGTTAAGAGAGAGAGAGATAGAGAGAATAGCTGTTGGGCTTGTTGTGTTGTTTATATGTTGAGTGTTTATTTGTCTACTTGTCTTTGTGTCTCTGTTTCGGGATCAGAGGTTTTTTAATCCTGCCTGCGTCCTGTTCAAAAGTCAGAATTGATAATAAAATTGATTTTGACTTCCCTCCTCCAAGAACATTAGGTTTTTATTGGCGTTTATTTGTTTATCAGCAGAATTGCATCAAAAACAATCAGACATATTTCTACCAGAACCCGGTGGAATGGTGCATTGTGGGTCAGAGAACATTTTGGTGCGGGTTCCAGAATCTTTTACTTTCTTAAACATTGCAAAGGGCTTTTTTAAAATATATATTTACACCAATTTCCCAGGGAATAAATCATGGATCCAGACAAACAGAAAACAGGACCATGATAATTAGTGAGTACAAGTTGGTGCGGCTTGATGGAATTTAATGGGTCTGTTGGGCCTCGGCGGCAGTTGGAGCTATAATTAGTATTTTAATTGACTGTGATGATTTTGTGTTACCTCTCGTTTGACGTGTGTGTGGCTGTGTGTTGTTCTGACAACTGTGTCCTGTGTTTAAAATGTGCAAGAGCTCAGAAAATCCTTTAAACTTTACACAGATGAATGTTAAGTATCGAATCTTGATTTAAATCTAACACAGTAAAACTCTTTTAACTCTTTTTAATAGAATCTATCCTGGTTCTAAGTCCACGTGTCTTTTAGCATAATGTCCTCCTGTTGTGATTCCTTCCTCGAAGCGTCTGAATCAACATCACATCCTCCTCGCTCCGTTTGATTGACAGCTGGAATCACGAGGTAAGAGCCTCAACAGAAACTGGTGCTTTACAGATGGGCCAAGAAATAACAGAGAGAAACATGAAATATACAAAAAAGAAAAATGTGCAGTTCACCTGTTGAGAAACGTTTAGCATTTCTTTGCAGGGACACTCCCCCTCCTGCTTCCTCCCCATCGCTGCAAACCATGTGTTACTTTGCTATGATCCAATGATTGTGCAGCTCTTCCTTCTTCTTTGTGTGTTCCCCCCCCCCCCGCTCGCCGCCTGTCCGTCAGCCGCCCTGGCAACATAATGAGGGAGCTCACAACAACAGTATCCGCCCGACGGGACTCAGCACACATGAATGCCTGCTCCACCGCCATTACACACTCAAGATGCCACCTCCGCTCATCCCGTCCACCACTTCAGCCGCTGTGGAGAAGTCACCTCTCTTGTGTTGGTCTTTGTTTTGTGTGTCTGAAGGAGTGTGTGGTTCTCCTACCTGAGGGAAGCAGCTGAACAGACAAATCAGAGAGGCCTAATTGTTTTATAATGGACTGAAGGGTGGGGGGGGGGGGGGCCGGTGTGTGTTATTTCTGTCTAACTTGTGCATGTCAGAAATAAGGTGTGTGTGATTGTGTGCAGGTGTTTTTGTAATTGCAGACAGTTTGTGTTGTGATAGTTGAGGAAAAGAAAATCACTTCCCCACAAAATACACGTTTTGGTTTGAACTCAATTAAAAAGTCAAAACCAAACAAAGACGCAGTGAGAGTCTGTAAAATATGATATTTCTGTTCATGTATAATCTGAGTTTGACTCTTCTACTTAGAGAATGTATTGAGCCGTCACTGTGGATGTGATTGTGAAGTAAAACCCAGATTTTCCTGCAGCAATTTTCCTCCAGTGGTTCATTCCAGGAAGCTGATTGCTGCCTGTGGCACAAACAGAGTCACAGAGAGAGAAAGTCTAAAAGTTAAACTGCAAACAAACTTTTCACATCTTCCAATCAGGGCTGAAGAACAGTGGAGAGAGAAAGGACCGGGCCTGGTTCACAGTTACTGACTCAGCAAGAAGCCGCTCCTCTCCCAGCAGCTCCTGTTATCTACATCTCCTGTGATTGGTATTGATTTGATGAGAGAATTAAAGGACAGAACAGCTTCTACCTGAGTTCACCTTGTTTACTGCTCGAGCTCAGGGTCAACATCAAGTCCTGAGGTTGTATTGCTTATTTCTGGAAGGTAATAGAAACTCAGGTCTGGTTGGGCGTTGATTTTATAACTTCAGCACAGTTAACTTTATGAAAATGCATTTTTGAACTTTTAAGTACCTTGAATAAAAGTTAAACTAACAATTTAGTAGCATTTAAATGGCACTTACCCACAGCACTTGGTAGTTTGGCTTTCTTGAACAGATTATACTTTCTTGATTCTTGTCGTTCTGGGTTTGTTCCCTCATGGTTGAATGCACATGGAAAAGTCCATTTGGATAAAAGCAGTATTTGTTATACGGTGATAGAGAAAAGGTTTCCTGATAACCACAGTTATGCATTTCATTGCAATCAATCAAGTTCTTGACGGGAAATTTGGCTAAAATGTGTTATTAACCCCCCACCATCACTTTTATCTTTGTACCTGACGACCGGTGCTTTTCTCTGAGTTTCATGTTCGCCTTCCTTCCACAGTCCAAAGACGTTCAGTTCAGGTTCATTAATAAAACTTAAATCACCAATAATTAGGTTTGAATGTGAGTGTCAATGTGAGCTCTGTGATTTGGCCAGCCACTTGTCCAGGTCCCACCTCGCGTCTCGTATGATTGGCTGCAGATCTGAAGGATGCTTTACACAACACATCCACTGATTGGCTGCTGCTGTTGTCATCACCGAACAGGGGTTTGGATTAAAGTGTGTCACCTCGAGTGGTTTCCTCCGTGGTGGCCTTGTGTCTGGTTCCGTTCTGCTTCGACCCGAACCTGTTTCTCATTGGTCGATTGGATTCTGGATCCAGCAGCGACTCGTTCATAAAGTCAGAACCACGTTTGGCGTCTGTCACGTTCTGAAGACATCGGGCGTTCTGCCAAATGTTCTAATTTCCCCCCCGCTCCTTTTTAAAGGCTCCATCTGAAGCTTTGAATATGAAGAAGAAACAACATAAAACCAGCAGCAGAGCAAAACATCTGCAGAATAGATGAAAAGCTTCAGTTAATGTGTGAATTATTTCAGATTTATCCACATTAGCAGCAACAATTAAATCTCCTGGCATTTCAATGACATTTATTTTGTCTTCATTAAACACTGATTGATCACTCGACGGCTCATTCTGCCATCGAGATCCTAACGTCACAAGTGGAGACGTCTATTAATTAATACTGAGTGTGGCCGGCATCCATTACTAACAACCTCAGCCATTATAAGAGTATATATCAGGAATAAATGAACTTTAGAAAGTTAAGCTCCCACAGAGCTCCCTGCTTTCCACAGCTGAACCCAGCACGGAGTTATGAAATCTTCTGAAACCTTTGTCTAATTATTCTGCCCTCGTTGTGAGAAGGTGCGCGGCTACACACACTTTGAATAAAGGTTAAAGGAAGCAATTGACCTTCTGAAGTTTGTACTGGAAGCAGTTGTGTTACTGTAGCAACAGAGTTAGATAAAACAACACACACTCCACGAGAGTTATTTCAAATTAGAGAGAAACGAGAGTCGGACCAGAGATGATATGAAATAGCAAAAGATATTCATCATGTCCAATTTTAAAACCACAACTCAGTAATTAATGCTGTGAAACAAACACAAAGGCAAACTGTGTTTTACTGGGTTCAAACAAACGTTTACTCACAATGTTGTGTCACAAACACACGGGACCAACAACGTCATGTCTGGTCTCCGGCGTGAAATCATGATCCAGCCGTCGTGCTGGTGAATATTAATTTGGTCTCGGATCTGAGAAATAAAACCTGGACACAAACACAACAGTTACACAACAATGGAGACCAGCCAGCAGGGATTTCTATAGCAACACATGTCCGACAACACAACTCCTCTGGCACCGAGTTTGGAAGAAGGATTGCATTATGATTTCCCTCTTATTACTCTTATTCTTATGGTCTGTAATCAGACATGCATTTCCACTGCAGCACGTGTGAGGCCAGGACATTATTTGAAGATTACACAACTGAAATTCATTGTGTTTGGGAAATGCAAAGGGTGATCGAGATGTTTTGTCTTCCATAATTTTCTTTATATGTAGTTAAAGTGCTTTCAGGTGACAATCTCTTTACTAGAGTTTGTGAAATGAAACAAGAAGAATCATAAATCTGCAATTTTTTGCCACAGTGCAATTAATGATTATGTAAAAGCATAATAAACAAGACATTGTTTGAAGATTACACAACTGAAACCACAACTGAAATTAATTTAGTTTGGGAAATGCAAGGGTGAACAAGAGGTTTTGAGTTCCATCCCTTTATCTGTAGTTACAGTGTTTGCAGGTGATAATCTCTTTACTAGAGGTTGTGAAAGGAAACAAGAAGAATCATAAATCTGCTCTTTTATTCCACAGTGCAATTAATGATTATGTAAAAGCATAATAAACAGTAATTTCATTATATAACAGGAATTATGAATTGGTTATTCTGAGAGGTTTCTTTCTTCAGTTCACCCTTTGGCCTGTGCATGAAACACGGAGCCAGGAAGTGATGTAACTGTTGATTTATTTTTTCATAACTGTCTGTGAGTGTGAATCCTTCCTGCTCTGATTCCCTCAGATCTCTGGTTCCTCCCGAACCCGGAGCTCCTCAAACAGCAGCTAGTTTCAGCAGAGCTCAGTGTGTGGAACGCAGGATCACAAGGTGTTTACCAGTCGACGGTGTTCGGGTTCATTAGTGTCATCACTGGTGCACGGTGCAGGCGGAGAGGAAACAAATGAGAAACCTTCTGCTCTTCATGCATAAAGAACAAGAACATGACACCGTGTTAGAGCCGAGATGGCAGTGGAACAACACGGGGCTGTCAGAGCTTCCCACCACAAACACACAAACACACATTCTGTTTAGTCTTCGTCTTAATAAGCAAAGTGTTTATTGTGCCGGTGGAGTTCTCCTCCCGCTCCCCAGTGACCTGTCACTCACACAGTGTGGGAGGTGCTGGGACGTCTCCCTCCGTGTTGCTGTGGAAGTCAGTTTCCATGTTGTGTTCTAGTTCTGTTAAATGATGGTGACTGTGGTTCTTCATGCAAACCAGATCCTCTGTAGACAGATGGGGACCAGTGGAAAAGCTGCAAGACGCTTAACAATGATTGGATCCTTACAAGAGAGTTGAACAATATAAATCTGTTAATATGGGATTTGAATGGTTTGAAAATTAATCTGTTTACCAGCTCTTTATTATTGAGCTTTCAAAGTGTCTGTTTTTGGGTTTAAACATGAAAACCTCACATTCTGAGTTTACTGCAAACTACCTGTGCATGATCCTTTAGGACGACCCAGTCCCACCAGTCACTCTGTGTAGCTTCATCCACTGGTCCCTGGCTCAGTGCACTGGTAAAGACAGCCCGACACTGGCAAATTAAAACACTCATCGTGATGATAGAATTTAATAGAGCTAATCCTGCTATGAGCCAATGTGGCCTCATGTTCAGTGACCACCACACCGGACTCAACACTTTAAGATGTAAATAATTGTTTAAAAATGTGTTCAGCTTTACGTTATAGCTATATAGTTATAACCTGTGGACTATATATATTTATCTTTGTGTGTTGCATTTACAGTTAAGACAGAAAATCTCAGTCCTGCAGATTTTTTAAGGTCCAGAAATAAACGTAATTCCTTTGGTCAATTCTAATGTGTTTGCCTCAGTTTGCATCATCCTGGCTAATTAGCATCTTTAATTGGATGAAAATTTAAGTTCACAAGTTAACATATTATATCTTTAAGTGTCGTAATAACCTTTGTTTAAGATGCATTAGTGAGCAGTTGTCTCTTTGTCCGTCAGGCAGATATAAAACACCTCAACTCTATATTTGTTCTTCTTTTAGTTCTTCTTTGGTCTCCACCATAGACTCTTTATAAAGATAGTGAACATGACAGTTCTTATTTGTTGAGCTCAGACTCACTTGCAACTGGTCAGTTTTATTACTCTATAAACAACCATATATGGATTATTGTGGAGGAAGGGAGGAGGTGGAGAAGCATCGAGCATCTTCATGTTCAGTCCAGACCCTCCACCACCTCCTGAGAGAAACATGGGACTCCTTATCATCTGCTGATGTTCCCCCTCAGCAGCTGGTGGTGCACCGGTTGTCCAGCGCTTGCAGCCGGGCAGGGAGCGCTCAGCGGGTTTATCGGAGCTTGTTTGCAGGAAACAGCTGCTGGAAGTGAGGCTGATGGGAACACTGGGACTGAACCAAAAAACAGCACTGTGTCATAAAAGGCAAATGCAGGAGGTAAAAGCTGCTCTGGTGGGTAGATTAATCAATATGAGTGATGAGCGGCTCGTTTCCCATCGCATGTGTTCGACTCATCGTGAAAGAACCAGATATCGAGCGTCGAGCTGCAAAGTGCGTCCTGATTAAAAACAGCCGAAGCTCATTCCACTGTTCATACTGCCTCGTTCCCTCTGAAAACAAAGCAACGTGAGCGATTCACTGCCTGGAAGTCAGTTTCCTGTTGCCTGGTGCCGACCTTCATAACAACAACCTCGTTGCACTGATTCACTGTGGAGAGAAGGGGGGGGGGGGGTAGAGATATAGCCATCAGCTCTCGAGACAAATTGGTTTTTATCCATTGATGCTGCATAGGCGAGACATTGCTCTGAAGTCCGAGCTGCATTATGAAGTCACATTAATCTGGAGCTGAGGGCTTGACCCTTTCTCCTCCGTCTGGATTAGGAGACACAATGGATCCGGTCTACAGTTTAAATGAGGCCGTCTCTGGACCGATGCACCCGCTGTCATTGATGGTGCAGATTTGAATCTCTCTCTCTTCCACCACCAGGCTCGCCCACCCTCATTAACACCCCCCCCCCCCCCCCCCTCCAGCACCGAGGAGCTTGTTCCTCTCCCTCCGACATCGTGTAGAGAGTTTTGTTGTGTCTCCTCCGCTCGTCTTCGGATGAAGTGCTGCTCCCTCTTTTGTCGTTATTTTTGTCCGTCGGGTCTCTTATCTCTCGGCTCCGTTCCCCCCCGCTGCCGTTTCTTTTTTCTCTTCCTCCGCCGCCGCTCTCTCTCTCTCTCTAATCCTCGCTCTCTATTTTCGTCCGTCTTGGATTTAGCGAGAAAGGCTGAGGGAGCGACTGAAAGGGAATTACAGAGTCCTCGGTGTCATTGAAGCCACTGAGACTGACAGTGAAAAGCCAATAATGAGCCTCCGTCCTCCTTCTGCTCAGACACGCACCAGACTCCAGTCTGTCCACTGGGCCGGGGCTCCTTCCCAGTTCAGAGGTCATCTGTCTTTGTTCTAAAGAGCCTGTCTGACTTTCAGCCCATGATACCCATTCAAGTTGATTTAATCTAATCAGGTAAACAGTTTGTATGATGGATTTTTCAGGACCCTATTCTTGTGGCAATTACTGAGTTTCAGGAGTATTGATTCACTTCAGAGTGGAAGCTACAGCGGATTGAGCGGATCCTCGCCAGGAGGCAAACTACTGTATGAAGTACACGGTATATCCTCAGCTAATTATTGTCAGGAAGGTGAAACTGCAAATCATCAAGCAAATTCACTCCACGCTCCATCGATCGGCTGTGGCCACGCCTTGTATCGAGTATCATTTCATCAACAGCCATGTTTGTCAGCCCATTTGCTGTGTTAAGCAAGAAACCGGATTGATCCTGTTGAGTATGCACTACGTGTACGATCAATAACACAAATATGACTCAAACGTAAGAGCTTGAGAGCTCGGGACAGAAACTGCTCATTTCTCTGCTCCGGGTTCCAGGAACAGCAGCGTCAGCAGCGTGGAAGATGAAAGCCTAACGACTTAAGCTGGAATTTAGGGTTATCTCATTAAATCCGAGAAGCATTAGCAGCAATCTGACAACAAGCTATTATTTCCCAAACCTTTTGTTCTTACTTCGCCGGGTCCTTTCTGTAACAACACCCCTGTTTGAACACGTTAGTCGGAGCAACTGCCGAACATGGGAAGATTACAGCTGGATGTGAAAACCTTATCTGTTGAATGCAAACTGGATTACAGAGGCCAGAGAATACCTCCTTATCATGCTAACGTGGCTGCAGCTGATTTGAATAGCATGCTGCTGGAGGAGGCCCGTCCAGACCCAAAGCAGATGGTGATAGCAGAGAGGTGGAGGTAATTAAAATGGCTAATCCACAGTGAGACGTTGTGTAGACGCCTCTGCTGCAGCAACACAACTCGCACACAACCGAAAAACGAAACAATGCTCGAGCAAACTGTGTGCTTTGAATGATTTCTTACTTTATTATCATGTTCACGTTTGTCACGAGGAGCTCATTTCGGTGTTGGGGCGATTTGCCAGATGCATTGTGGTTCTGATCCTGGATCTGGTCTTGGCTGTCGTGCGGGTGGTTTCCATTCCATTCCTCTTGGTGACAATACAACATACCTGCCAGGCCAACACCTGGATCTGTTCCAAAGTCCAAAGAGCACTCTCCCTACCCCCACTGTCTAGGTGCCACTGAGCAAGGCACCTTACTCCCCCAACATCTGCTCCCCGGGCGCTGTGCATGGCTGCCCACTCCTCTGTGTGTCCTGTGATGTTCACCAGATGGAATAAAAGCAGAAGACACATTTCCCTAATCTGCATGTCATGTGATTGTGCATGTGTTTGGGATCAATAAATGTATCTTAAATCTTAATCTTAATCTTAATCTTAAATCTTAAATCTAAATTTTGAGCCTGGTGTATCAGCCCGGTGGATCCAGCTGTTCTCAGATCTGCTCACAGCTCGACACTGGGCCTCGTTTGTGGGTAAATTCGTCTGAAAAATCCAAAACTCAATCACGTTTTTCTCCTCCTCTGGAAACGTGTGGAATGTGCATATTTTGTGATAGATTGTGTTTTTCCTCATCGCTCCCAGCTGCTCTGTTTTCCACCGGCCTCGTTACTCCGTGTGGTCGACCCCACGGCCGCTTCCTGGTTTGCACAAATTACTTTTATGAAAGGAAGCACACACCTCTGCCTACCCGCACCCTTTTCACCATAAAGCTTTAAATCATGGTGCATTTGTGCAATAGTAGTTTAGTGGCCCGTGAAGAGATGGATATAAAACATCATCTGCTCTTTACTGCGCGGTGAGCAACACGTTCACGCACCTGTACGCTCACTCCTCTGCTTCCTGAAACCAATGTGGGCACAGTGAAACGTGTTGTCAGCAGTAATTCCCCGACTGAGTGTCTATTTATATTCACGTTGTGCGACCTTCAGGAGAATGTGGCACAGACCGGCCATTGGGAGCTTAGTGGTGTGTGCGATAGAACGCAGAGGATCATTAAACCAGCAACAAGGTACACGGAGCATCGTCCTAAATGAGATCTATCCTCCAAAGTGAGGAGCTGCAGCACTAATAATGGCAGCTGATGATGGAGCGGTGCCATGTTTTCAATATGTTGGTTGAGTATTTTCACAGTGAACTAGATTTAATCGAGCATCCACTTACTCTGACCTCCAGAGGGAAATTACATGTGACTGAGAGGAAACCTGCAGCGGCTGCAATGGATTCTAATCAATGTTCCAAGAGCACTGTGATGTCACACATCGGTTTGTGCCTTGAGGTCATTCTGTCCAGCGCCATCTTGGTTTGATCGGTTCAAGGTCAAGGTCAACACGAAATATGGCCTAAAACACATTTTCAAAATATATTTATATATTTCCTGTCATATGATCAGTGAAGTCATGAAGAAGTCCCAAAATTGTTCTTATTCAATCAAAAAAATGTAAGATTAATGGTATCCGTCACGAGAAGCAGGTAGTTACTGGTTATTTAAAATCCATATCGTATATAGGTATTCTCCATCCACTAACATGGAGGAGGTGGGGTTCATGACCTGTGCTGCAGCCGGCCACCAGGAGGCGATCAAGACGTTTTGGCTTCACCTCTGGGAGCTGTTATGTCTCTATATACACTCACATACGGTATATACTATACAGTTTGTAGGCAGTAGTAGTTTGTAGTACAACTGACGTGATGTATCTTCTGTATAATATGCATATTTTGTATATTGTGTATTTCATGTACATTCCGTATATATTGTATATATCCTGTATTATGCATATCCTGTATATATCCTGTATTTCATGTACATTCCGTATATATTGTATACATCCTGTAAATTTAGTATATCCTGTGTATATCCTTTATATAACGTATATCCTGTATATATCCTGTATATCATGTACATTCCGTATATATTGTATATATCCTGTACATTACGTATATCCTCTATATATCCTGTATATATCCTGTTTATTACGTATATACTGTATATATCCTGTATAATACGTATATCCTGTATATATCCTGTATATCATGTACATTCCGTAAATATTGTATATATCCTGTAAATTAAGTATATCCTGTTTATATCCTGTACATTACGTATATCCTGTATATATCCTGTATATCCTGTATATATCCTGTATAATACGTATATCCTGTATATATCCTGTATATCATGTACATTCCGTATATATTGTATATATCCTGTAAATTAAGTATATCCTGTGTATATCCTGTACATTACGTATATCCTGTATATATCCTGTATAATACGTATATCCTGTATATATCCTGTATATCCTGTATATCCTGTACATATCCTGTAAATTAAATATATCCTGTATATATCCTGTACATTACATATATCCTGTATATCCTGTATATATCCTGTATATATCCTGTATATTATGTTTATCCTGTATATATCCTGTATATTTCCTGTTTACTCTGTATATATCCTGTATATATCCTGTAAATTAAATATATCCTGTATATATCCTGTACTTTACATATATCCTGTATATCCTGTATATATCCTGTATATTATGTTTATCCTGTATATGTCCTGTATATATCCTGTATATTATGTTTATCCTGTATATATCCTGTGTATATCCTGTATATTCTGTATATATCCTGTATATATCCTGTACATTACGTATATCCTGTATATATCCTGTACATTACGTATATCCTGTATATATCCTGTACATTACGTATATCCTTTATACATCCTGTATTAATGTTTCCAGCTCCGTCTCCTCTGACAGTGATTTCTTGCTGGTGTGATGAAACCTCTGGATGTGGACGTGTGCTGCTTCAGCACCGACGCCTGACGGAGCCGACAGCTGCTGTTGTGGCAGGTGTCAGAGTTTACTTTCATAAGCTGCGTGACACACTAAGTCGCAGCCGCTCTCCGGGCCCATGATGCACTTGGGCTCAGCGTGAACTTTTTGTTGAGACAGCGGTCCGTGCCAAAACATGAACGTAGGTCTCAACAGTGGATTATCACTAGTTGTGTGCAGGCAGAGTAACAAAAGGCAGGATGATGGAGGAGGAAGAGGAAGGAGAAACTCTTCCTCTAACTTTATTTATTAGTTTTAATCCCAAAGCTGAATTTGGCCAAAAAATGTTTAAATCCTGCTCCTTTCACGATCTGTCGGCTTATTCTCTCCACGTCTGGATGCAAGACACTGACACGTCTTCTGTGCTCGGCCTCTAAGAAATATATTAAAGAATAACTTTGAAGTGGTTCACTGCTATTAACTCCTAATCTCACCGAGGAGGGAAATGTGGGGAAACTGAGACGAATCCATTTCAACGGTCAGTGGAAGTTTTACTTTTCAAATCCTTTAACAGAAAAACATGTTTGGAGGTCGTCACCTCCCACTGAAGCTGAAGGCTTCTTTCATTTTATAAACAAAACAACTCAATGGTTAATTTACTGTTAAAGCTGCTTTCAACCATATCACACTGTCCTCGTAGATAATTTAAAATAATTCAAAATTGGGTTGAACTCTGGCTTCAAATGTGCAAGATGTTGAAGTTTGTATCCTGGATAATTGGGCTTTAATTTCTGAATAGAAGGAGGAAGTGGAAACATGTCATCCATCTTTATTTATAAAGTTTAGGTCTCCAGTATGATCTACTTTGTTTAAACTATTAATTCTATTAAAAACATGTCAGGCATATTAAGTGGTGCTGGTGCAAAGATTTTGGTTGACCAGCTGTTTATAGTTGTTATCCTAAGCTAAGCTAATTGGTCCTGTGAGTCACTTTAAAATGCTTTGTTTTTTAATGGAAAACAATATCTCTATTAAGTCACATCCTTGAAATGTAATCCCATTGTTAGCATGCTAATATAATGCTACAAGAGAGTCTCATCTTTCTTCTCATCTGACATTCAACAAGAATAAGAATATTCTTGAACATCCCAAATTATTGAAATGTACCTTCCTCTTATTTATGAAGACAAAATGATAAATCCAGCTTCTCCGATGTGACTGATTTCTTCTTTTCTCTGTTTTATGTGATTATGAATTTACTTGTTGGTGTTTTTGACGGATTGAACGTGTAAGACATCAGGTTCCGGTCGGTTCGATCCCCTCACCGTGCCGTTGTGTGCGCTCCACTGCAGCTGTAACTCAAACTCCCTCTGACTTCCTAAAAGCTTCTCCCGTCAACACATTTACATATTTTCTACATGAGCTCGACCACAAATGAATGTAAATGATCAATATTTATCAGAAGATGAATTACACCTCGTTATTGGATGCCCTGGTGTGTGTGTGTGTGGGGGAGGGGGGGGGGGGGGGGGGGGGGGGTGGGTTCTTGGCAGAAGGAGGCTTTTCAAGCGCCTGTGATGACATTCATCAAGTCCTCCACATCCACCACGGAGCTCTAATGTAATTTCAAGAGTAAAAAATGATGCTCTCTGTAATGCACCCACGGCGAACTGCATTTAAAAGCCATTTCTCACCCGACAGCCTGTCACCACTAGTTTCCAGCCATTCCTCCAGATGCTCAGAGGTGTTAAATGGCACCGCGCCGTACCTTACCTGTGTAATCAGAGGAGTGTCGGCTGATTGTGGTTCGCCTGCTGGGTCACGGATGGTCAGCGCTAACCTTTCATTATCTGTTCCGGCGAAGGGAAGGCAA